>NC_081527.1:24073808-24323808 GCF_030273125.1 Centropristis striata | reverse complement strand
CCACACATTTTCATCAGCTACTCCTTCCACAAAGTTCTCCACCATCACCAGATCTCCCAGGTCTCGTTCACAGCCGTCTGGCTCGCCTCTGACGAATTGCTGCATCCAGAATGTGATGGAGGTAATTCCAGATCCTTCTCTGTTCACTAATACTATCTGTACATATCCTGTACATTTGGTGGAAAGACTCCTATAAGTTTATTAGAGCTGCCAGAGCAGCTTGAAGGTCCCACGCATGGAAATAATCCCACGTTTGTTTATTTCCTGTACTGGAGCATGTATGTGACGTAAACACATACGTGACGTGAGCAGATCAGATCAGAGTTTTGTGTCTTGTCAGTGTA
This sequence comes from Centropristis striata, assembly GCF_030273125.1. Taxonomy (NCBI): domain Eukaryota; kingdom Metazoa; phylum Chordata; class Actinopteri; order Perciformes; family Serranidae; genus Centropristis; species Centropristis striata. Next base: position 24,323,464 of record NC_081527.1, on the reverse strand, counting down.
GACGACACGCTACGGCGGAGCGGATTACAGTTTTACATTATGGAGGGTGGTTTCACATTTTTGTGTTTTTAAGCCCCAAAAAACGCTGTCACCGTCTAAACGAAAGGCACTTCCCTTAAAATATTTTGTCGTTTTTACCCGCAAGCGACCCCAGTTGTGTCCCATTGAAGGTTCATAGCCTACACTTACAAGAATAAGGGAAAGAACAGAGTGAGTGACTGAACAGGTGAGAAACTCTCACAGACGGGACTGAGATGGACTGAGAGGACATACTGAGCATGGTGGTAAACAAAGAAGGGGAGCAACTGAACAAACTACAAAGTTCTTCAAACAGAAGTGAACTGTAAAGTATCTGAGACAAAAAGGAAGAGGAAGAAGACACAGAAGAGGACAGATTGCACTTGAAGAAGGTGTTGACCATGTCTTCAGTGAGTGTCCTGGACAGGAGTGTGTCTCAGGATGGCCTGCAGAGTGAATGCAGAAACACCAGAGTGAAGAGAGCTGTCCGCATCTCCTCAATAGTAGCCCAAGAGGTAGGTGCAACTGTGTGTGTGTGTGTCTGTTTTTGTGCGTGTGGCAAGGTTATAATAGTTTTGTATTTTTCATTTGTTTTAGTTTTAATTTCGTTGTGAATTTTTGTTTTCAAATTCAGTTAGTTTTAGTTAGTTTTTAGAGTGAGTTTTCTAGTTTTAGTTTAGTTTTTATTTTTTGAAAATGCTTAGTTTTAGTTTAGTTTCTATTAGTTTTAGTGTTAGTTTTAGTTTTTTGTAACGGGCTATGTGTTGGGTGCCAGATTCAAAGAGGTCATAATAAATTTTGCCTTTGTTTCCTTTGGTTTATCATCTCAGCCCCAATAAGGTTATTAACTCTTACAGTTCTGGGTGTTTTGAATTTTTTTGAGTGTAAACATCCCAGTCTCAGTAAACATATTTACCATGTGTTGCATGTTCTAATAGAAACACTGAATTATGAATGAAAAAAATTGACAAAAACGAAAACTAAGGTGATTTTCACTATAATTTTAGTTAGTTTTGTAACCTCACAATACAGTTTAAGTTAGTTACCGTTTTTTAAAAACTCTAGTTTGTATTTTTATTTCAGTTAACGAAAGTGTTTTTTCAATTCTAGTTTTCGTTATTTTGTTAGTTTTCGTTAACTATAATAACCTTGGTGTGTGGAGTCAGTGGTAGAGAAAAAGAGAGCGCGTCAGTGGCTGTCTCCATTAAAGTCAAAGTGAATTAATCAATCAAAATAATTGAATCTGCGTACAAATAACACGACTTTAGACATTCAAATTATGTGCAATGCATACACCAAAATCTAATTTTGTGTGCATACGCCAATTCTTCCCCATGTTTAGGCTTCAAAACAACATAAACCATGTGATTCAAACGTCCTGCATCACGTTTTTACGTATCTATGTCACGTCCAGTAGCCACGTCGTCCTCAAACTTCACTTTTAGCATTTACATCGTATAATTACTTTTTAAACTTTTTTCCCCTAAACTTTGCTGAGCATTGCGATATTGCTATATGTTACGTGTGTTCACTTGTATATTATGTCATCATATGAAAATTATGTCAACATCCCTTCGTAACATTAAGATTTCAGTTTGTCATCTCACTTCCATCAGTATTATCCCAGCAAAATGTGTCATAACACGCTGTTATAAATAGTGATGCACCTGTCTTGTTATGAGCCATGTCAGGTCTGGACCCAAATGCCTGACTCAGATCTTCAGCAAAGCAGAAAAACATTTTTAGCAGACAAGCTAATAAACAGCAGGAAGTAGCAAACACACTAAAGAGGCAGTGGTGGTTCTACACAGGGGCCTCCAGGGGCCACTGCCCCTGTGAAGAAGCCCTTGGCCCCTGCTGTGGCCCCTGTGTCAATCAATAATAAAATGATCAATTTATAAAAATGAACAATGGAACAATTGTCACCTATTTTCTGTTCAAACAATATCTCATTGTACACAAAATGAACCCAGAATGTGTACATTGTATAATAGTTTAATTGTGCAATAAAAACTTTCAAAATAAAATTTCTCATTTCTCATTTCTGTGCACAGAAATGAGAAATGTCATTGTCTTACAAAAATAATTGTTATTGTTGATAAGTGTCATTGTTTCAATCAGTGTATGTGTATCTTCCAAATATATTGAAATGAGATTTTTAAATAAGCTAAAATAAAGGGTTTGAATGCTTAAATATCATCTTTGCCATTTTTTAATGTGCCCCTCTGATTAAACACTGGCCCCTCCTTGGCCCCCACAGTAAAACTGGTCTAGAACCACGACTGTAAAGAGGCCAAGGTACGAGATGAGTGAAGAGAAGACCAGGGTTTTATGCTGTGAGGGTAGATAACTGGATCAGGTTCACCTTAATTAATTGTAATTACAATTTTTGGGGAAAAAGGTACAATTTCTATTTTAGAATGAAAATCAGATTTATTGTCCAAGTCTGCATACATAAACATGGAATTTGACTCCAGTTAACATGTGCAGTGGTGTGATATAGTGCAAATTGTAAGGAGATTTAAACAATATATACATATATAGTGTGTTTAATTTACAACAGGTGTGTCCATTAAAAACAGAGTACAAAGTGTAAAGATGCATGGAGGTCAGGGGTTGTTGTACAGAGGTTTTCTGACACTGATTATTTGCAATATTTATCATTATATTACACATACTTGCCATGCATCAATGCAATATTGCCACAGAAAACATTGTGATACTACGTCCTTGACTGCTGGTCCTGCTGCTGCTCATGTGGAGGGCCTCCCTCTGGCTGCTGACTGTCATGGTCGTTCCCAGAGGAGCTGAGATGCTGCTGATTAATGACACTGTTCACAGCTCCTTCCCCGCGGGCTACATGTGTGTGTCTAAATTTAGGTCCGTTCAGACCTACTTTCACTTGAAACCAAATTGTAAGGTACTCTATTATAAATGTAAGATTTTTCCCAGTAAGTATTTTTTAAATGCAAAGAAAATGTCTTCAATTTGTCTAAATTACTCTGATTTAATTGTTTCCCAATTACCGTATTTTCCGGACTATAAGTCGCTCCGGAGTACAAGTCGCACCAGCCATAAAATGTTAAATAAAGAAGAAAAAAACATATATAAGTCGCACTGGAGTATAAGTCGCATTTTTGGGGGAAATTTATTTGATAAAATCCAACACCAAGAACAGACATGTCATCTTGAAAGGCAATTTAAAATAAAAATAGAATAGAGGCAACAACAGGCTGAATAATTGTACGGTATGCTTACGTTACATGACACAACAGAGAACGTGCCTGGCATGTTAACATAACATATTAAGAGTTATTCAGATAACTATAGCATAAATAACATGCTAAGAAGTTTACCAAACCATCCGTGTCACTCCAAATAACTAAAATCCAATGAAATCTTCATCCTCTGTGTCACTTTTAAACAACTCCGCTAACTCCGGAGGTAGAAGATGCGGCGCTTCTTCTTCTACAGCGCTTACGTCAGACTCATCCTCATACTCGGCCTAGAGCGCCCTCTTGCGGTTTAGTGTGAAAATAACATGTGAAATGATATACCGGTAATAATGTGTTAATAATTTCACACATAAGTCGCTCCAGAGTATAAGTCGCACCCCCGGCCAAACTATGAAAGAAACTACGACTTATAGTCCGGAAAATACGGTATAAGCTTTCTGTTAATAAATGACATAGAAATTATTACTGTTTTAGATTAAAATGGAAAATTTAATATTCTATTTCATTCTTACTGACTGGCAAAGGCGGTGCTTAAGCACTACATATTCCATCTCGTGCATGCACAGGTATACGTAGATGTTCCCGGGTCATCCAGGGGTCACAGGTGACTTTGTTGGTATAACTACTCTTAAGTTCCGGTGTCACCAGAGGATCTGCTCCTTCTATCTTCTTGCGATTGCGGATTGAATGGTTGCATGTCAAACAAATATTCTAATAATCTATAATCGGCTCGTCGCTTGTAGCTTCGTAACCCAAGGGTTGGTGCTTCGGATGTCATTCGTCCACCAGAGGCTGCGACTTGCGCGCTGTAGCCGTCGGCGAATCTGCCGTGCCCGCTCACATGTCCAGTTACTGTCAGCACTCGGCTAAGTGTGGTGAGCACTGCATGTTTGTTCATCGCTCTGCCAACGCTTTTTTTTGCCTAGTTGTGTGCGTGTGCAAGTAAGTATGTGCGATTATAGCCTGTTTGCTAGCCCTCGTTGCTAGTGCTTCTCTCCCCGCTGTGTGCTGTTCTCTCTCGCATCGTGCTTTTGCTTTAGCCCGGTTGCGTAGTTACTCATTTCTGAACCTTGTCTAGTGTTTTCGCCAGACAGCTTTGTGTTACATTTTTGTTACACAGTGCTGCTTGTGTGGCAGCTGTGTGCCGTGGCTTTGTTGCTCTCGCTTTAGCCTGATTGCATATTTATTAATTTCTGAACCTTGTCTTGTGTTTCCGCCCGACAGCTTGGTGTTACATTTTTGCTGTACAGTTGTACGGCAACTGTGAGCATCATATCAGTGGCGTTCCTGTTTATACAGTCTACTCGCTGCTGTTCTTATTTAAAGTGTATGATTAACAGTATGTTGAGTCCCCATCAGTGTGTGTCCTGTGAGGCCCCCCTCCAAGCGGAGGATGGCCACCACCAATGCCCAGCATGTCTGGGGGTTGAGCACCTGAGGGAAGGGGTGTTGGATAATGGTTATGCCTCATTGCTAGGCTAGCCGAAGTGGAAGGCAGTCAGGAGCTGCCCCCCTTTGGCTTTACGCCTTTGTGACATCAGACGTCGTGCCTCCAGGCTTGGTGGCCCCCACCTAAGAAGGCATGTAAAATTGGCAGCTTGGCTCACAAGGTCGATGCCCTGTCAACTGTATTTGCTCAGATCAAGATTCTCCTACAGAACCTCCAACCAGATGGTGGGACGCCATGCCACTGTGACTAGTCCCGCAGCTGAGGTCCTCTTTATCCAGAGAAGGATACACTGTCCACGGCTGCATCTTGGAACCTGTTCACCGAAGGGGATGAACAAGGTGTGGATGAGGTTGCTTCCCATACCTCTCAAGCTCTCTCACAGGGCTCTAGCAGAGCTCAGGCAGCAATGCATGATGCAAATAGCCATGGCTTGGACCGGTTAGCTTCTGTTGAGCCTGCACTCATTGTCTCCCCAGATGAATCACTGAGGACAGATGCACACTGCCCCCGACCCCAGTACCTGGCAACAGATGATCTTCTGACTCGGAGTCATAACATTGCTGCTCGTATGGGCCACATTGGCAACTCTCTTTCTCACCTGCTCCTGGCTCAGTCATGGACCTTGCAGGAGTCAGATTCTAATCCTTCAGCACAGACCATCAGTGATGCTTCGCTGCAGGCCTTCCCTTTTATGACCAGGGAACTGGGCAGGTTATGTCAACTGTAACTTTGGCAGGTTGGCTGGCATAGTTCCCCCTGTCTGAGGTGTGTCAGCGGACCCTCCTGGTCAGACGTTTGGGCCAGCTGCTCAGCAGGCCCTGGAACGCAGTGTACAAGCTGACCAGGCTAGGCATCAGTTTGCAAGCCTGCAACGTGGACCTGTGCCTTCGTCCAGGCAGGGGAGCTCTGTGCACTTACTCCCGACCACCTGCTTGCTCAGGTGGGCAATCGAGAGGCCAGCGATATCCAGCGCAGACTGACCGGCACGTCACGCACGGTTGTTTTGGTGCCCAGAGTCCCAGCGCCGCATCCAGTCGCCACTGCCCCAGGGCGCCAAGGGGCAGGGGGGTAGGGCCTGAGCCTCAGGGGCTGGCTTTCAGATGCTTTTGGTGGTAAGGGCAGAGGCAAACCTCAGACCCTTGGGTGGTGTCCACGCTATCCAGGGGTTACACACTCCATTACGGACTCCGGACCCAACCCCAACTTTCAGTGGGATGACTCTTTTTTTTTATATTAATATTTTTATCCCACGATTTTGTAACCCATTTTATCACCCAATTTGTCCTATGACATGATCCTGGGCGCTACCTTGTCCCTGTTGGCCTGGGGAAAGCCCTGAACTGCCACATGCTTCCTCCGATACATGCAGAGTTAGCAGGCCGCTTCTTGACACCTGACAGGGAGATTCCCCGGCGGGACGTAGCACGTGGGAGGATCACGTTATTCCCACCGGTTCCTCTTCCCCCCATCAGGCGCCCCGACCGACCAGGGGGAGGCTCTTTAGCGACCAGGATCAATGCATGTTTTTGTGATAGGTCCCTGTAAGGGGATCCTCAGGGGACACGGGGAGAACATGCAAACTCCACACAGAATGGCCCTTTTGCCGACACCGACCAGCTCTGCGGACACCGGAGACATGGAGCTGGGGACACGCCTCCAACGCCCACAGCAACATGACTCAAGATGACTCTTGACTGGGAACACCCAACAAGACCTGCAGTTTTGGAGATACTCTGACCCAGCTGTCAACCCATCACAATTTGGCCCTAGTCAAAGTCACTCATATCCTGAAGATCAGCCCCATGACATTTTATTAGGTACTGAAGTCCTCAGCAGTCAAACAGAACTATCTGTCTCTCTCTGCTCTTTCAGGTGCTGTCCCTGGGTGCTGATGTGTTACCGGAGTATAAACTGCAGACTCCCAGAATCCAGAAGTGGACCATCCTTCATTACAGTCCATTCAAAGCTGTGTGGGACTGGGTCATTTTGATCTTAGTCATTTATACAGCCATTTTCACTCCTTATTCTGCGACATTTTTACTAAGGTAAAACACATGCTTACCTGACTTGCATGAGTTAATCATAAAGATGTAAGCTTCCCCTACTGACCTCTAAACTACTGATAGAACTAACAGAGCTGATTAAGGTTGGTATGGTGTCACATCTGGATATACCTTTTGGTTGTAGAGGCATTGTCAGGGTGCATCTTAACATCACTGCAGAGATAAGAGTGACCATCACACTTTTTTCCTTATTCAAACTATGTATATTTCATTATTGAAATTTAATTTTTATGAGTGAAACATGTAATTGTGTACAGGCTAAATGTGGACAAGAGACAATACAGTTACACACCCGCATTTATTTCACAGTTAAAGTTCAAATCATTCAAAATGATCTGAACAATATCTGTACAAAATGTCAGAAATTGGCACCACTGGAAGGCTCTATAACAAATTAAACAATGGCCTCATGCATGAATCATTCATACGCACAGATTTGATGTTATATTGAGCACACAAGCAATATCTAAGATCAAAATATAAGAGCACCCTGGGCCGCATATGGTTTTTGTGCTTCGAAATATCCATAATGATGATGAAAAATAAATGTACTTCATGAAAACACACACAAAAAAATGGTGTAACTATTTAGGACTGTTCATATACTAATTTTAAATGTTAACAATGATGTAAGATGATTAGATTTAACCTAAATGGCAACAAAATTAGACAAATACGCCTGGGCACATACACAAACCTGTGGCCTGTTGTGTATTGCAGCACTATATAACAATGCACCATGGTGGTTGTAAGAACTTTGTGTTTCATCTGTATGTGAGACAAGGTGTCCTGTCAATTACTTATACTATTCCTGCATATCCTAAAGTCAAAATGATAAAACAGCTTGAATAATTGTTTGAATGAATTAAGCATCAAGTTAATACTGGGGGCAAGTCTGTACATGTGTCGAATGTGGAATCCCTCAGGTACCATTTGTTGTTTTCAGTGTTCTGATTTGTTTCTTTGATTTTTTCCCCAGTGGATGTGTAATTCTCTCTCTGAACAAACCCCATTTTATTTATGTATTGATACATTTCCTTTCAGTGACCAGGAGGAGGCAGCAATGCAGAGCTGTGGTTACTCCTGTTCCCCCCTCAATGTGGTGGATCTCATCGTGGACATCATGTTCATTGTTGACATCATCATTAACTTCAGGACCACATATGTTAACTCCAATGATGAGGTGAACTAAACCGATTCACTTAATAACTGGCTGATCTACTGACAGGCAAGATCCACAACAGGTTATAAGCAAAGGTCAAAAATCCAAAACAGACGAGAAGTTAACAGACGGGATACAAAGCAAGCAGGAGCAAAAACTAAGATCTGGCAAAGACACAGGCTAACTGACAGGCATAAGTACTGAGGAAATAACTCCTCCATGAGCTGGAGGAGTAAGTGCAGGCGTGAGGAGTAAAGAGGAGCAGGAAACTCCCACAGAGTCCACGACAGTTAGCTCTGTCCTAACTGTTGCCGTTCTTAGGATTGCTTCCCATGTGCATGCTCTGAAGTCCATGTACAGCCACTTTAAACTGTACCTCAGTTCAGTTCATATTTGATTTTTTTTCCCCAAACTGTGCACTGCAAAAAAAGCCAACTTGTATTTTTTGGCCTAAAACAGTGATTTAAGTTGGTAAAACTTGGAAATATAAATTATTGACATTTAGGGCAATAATGTAAGTTAGCACAACAAAGGAAGCCAGTTGTCTGCTCAAAAACAAGTTGGTGAGTTGTTGTTACCTATATCTTTAAGTTGGGGTTCACAACAAGGGACAATAGTTCTGCTAACTCTTATTTCTTTGTTGTGCAATTAGGTCATTAGCAAAAGCTAGCGGCTAACTGATGCTAGCGGCTAACTGATGCTAGCGGCGCTGCTTGTTACAGCTACAAGAGTAGCCATTAGCGTATCAATGCTAACTCAAAATTGTGGTCACAACATTAGCTGACATTTCATAGCGGCGTTACAATCGTGCCAGAGAAATTCAGAGTTGAGCAAACTCAAAAACAAAACGTAAAATATTTAGTTTAATTGTCCAACTTAAAATTTTATCGAAGTTTGTTGCCTTGAAATTTTGAGTTCACCCAACTTTTCTTTTTTTGCAGTGTGTTTGTATGGATTCAAGCAGCTTTTATTGTCATGTGTAACGCCCACGAATGTAGTAACGCCCACAAACTTAATGAACCACAAACGTAATAAAATTCTGCAGCTTTTAATGCAATAATCCCACAAACGTAATAGCCGCTGCCGACTACAAACATAACACGTGATTTCCCACAAATGTAATAACGCAACAACAGTCGTTAACCGCCGATTCCTAACTTTCACATCTTCACATTTAACAAGTAGAAACATCAACGAACACAACCGCGAGGAAACAGAAAATATCTCTACAAATGTTTTATGTTTCTGGTATTATTGCATTAAAAAGCTGCAGATTTGTATTACGTTTGTGGTTTATTACGTTTGTATGCATTATTACATTCGCAGACATTACAGTCATGTTAAAAAAAAGAAACATTAATACATAATTATTTTTTGCCTTACATCTTCAATCTGCTGTATCCTGTTTTCTAAATTCAAAGATACATGTGGCTAACAGTTTGTTTTGTCTCCCCAGGTGGTGAGTCAGTCTTCTCGGATTGCAGTCCACTACTTCAAAGGGTGGTTCCTGATCGACATGGTGGCAGCCATTCCCTTTGACCTCCTCATCTACCGCTCAGGAGAGGAGGTTGTTAGGGGAGGTGGAGAGGGAGAGGTAGGGAGGAGGGAGGAGGGAGGGAAAGAAGAAGAAAGATGAGGGTGGGGTGAAATATGGACGTTTGGGAAAAAGTGGGATAAGAAGAAGAAAGACTGGGGAAACAAGGAGCACGATGGAAAGAATCAAGAGATTCAAAGTCTTTGGTTTTGGCTCCTGGACATTTAAGCAATAATAGCAATAAAACTACTACTAATAAGGCCATAAACATGTTACTATTAACAAAACAACACAATAAATACAATATAATAATAAGTATAATAATATATTTAATAATAATACTAATAATATAATAACAATTTAAAGAATGAGCATATAGTGTGTGAATAAAGTGGTGTGTGTGTGTCTGTGTGAGAGAGAGGGAGAGCGAGCGAGAGAGCGAGAGAGAGAGAGAGAGAGAGCGAGAGAGAGCGAGAGAGAGCGAGAGAGAGAGAGAGAGAGAGAGCGAGAGAGAGCGAGAGAGAGCGAGAGAGAGCGAGAGAGAGCGCGAGAGAGAGCGAGAGAGAGCGAGAGAGAGCAAGAGAGAGCGCGCGAGAGAGAGCAAGAGAGAGCAAGAGAGAGAGCAAGAGAGAGAGCGCGCGCGAGAGAGAGCGCGAGAGAGAGCAAGAGAGAGCGCGCGAGAGAGCGCGAGAGAGCAAGAGAGAGGGCGAGAGAGAGAGAGAGAGAGAGAGAGAAGGTTAATATGTAGGACTATGAATATGTTGTTTTTTGCATTTTCATTACTTGCAGTATAGACAGACAGGAAACAGTTTGTCACTGTGCACTGTTGCCTGATGAAATTGCTTTACTGGAGCCTGCAGGTCCCTGTCTTTAGACTGCGGTACTGCTTGACAGGCTACAGCAGCTGAAACAGTCCGTGGTTGGGGTGGCTGGGTTCTCTGAGAATCCTGTGGGCTTCGGGGCTCACCATAGGTTGTGAATATCCTATAGAGCAGTAGTTCTCAACCTTTTTTAGTCGCGACCCCCAATTTAACATGCATGTTGTCCGTGACCCCCGCTCACTGAACAGAATCTCACACGCACAGTTCAGATCACCCCAAAAAGAAACAAAATGAGCAAAAAAGACAAAATGACTAAAAAAAGACACAAAATGACTAAAAACAGACACAAAATGACCAAAAAAGAAAACAAAATGACCAAAAAAAGACACAAAATGACCCAAAAAGACACAAAATGACCCAAAAAGACACAAAATGACCCAAAAAAGAAATAAAATGACCAAAAAAGACACAAAATGACTAAAAAAAGACACAAAATGACCAAAAAAGGAACCAAAATGACCAAAAAAGACACAAAATGAGCAAAGAAGACACAAAATGACCAAAAAAGACACAAAATGACCCAAAAAAGAAATAAAATGACCAAAAAAGACACAAAATGACTAAAAAAAGACACAAAATGACCAAAAAAGACACAAAATGACCACAAAATGACCAAAAAAGACACATAATTATCAAAAAATGACCAAAAAAGACACAAAATGACCACAAAATGACCAAAAAAGACACATAATTATCAAAAAATGACCAAAAAATGACCAAAAAATGACCAAAAAAGACACAAAATGACCAAAAAAGACACACAATTACCAAAAAAAAGACACAAAATCACAAAAAAGACACAAAATCACAAAAAAACAAAACACAAAATCACCATAAAAAGACATTAAATGACCAAAAAGACTAAAACACATGAACACTTTAACACAGTGGAGACAGAGCTGACTTCCAAAATGATTTGGCGACCCCCAGAAATGATCTTGCAACCCCAATTGGGGTCGGGACCCCCAGGTTGAGAATAGCTGCTATAGAGGGATGCTCTGGGCTGTCTATACTTGTCTCTGTGTTAGGAGGCTCTCAGTTGTGCCTCTAACAGAAGGCCCATAGGATCTTGGGCACCCAGACAACTTTTTTTCAGGCGTCACTGCGTCTTTTTCTCCACATGGCGTCCGTCATGGTGTTTGTCCCAGGTAAGACCCTCTGTGATGTGGACACTGAGGTGCTTGAAGCAGCTGGCTCTCTCACAGCTGAAGTGCAGATGGTGATGGGGTCCAGTATGAAGGTATTATTGGTGCAAAAGATTTGAGCACCTCTAACAGTGGAATTTATAGTCTTCCCCTCTGATTGGCTGTGGGACAAAAGTCCCTCTCCTCTGATTGGCTGTAGGATCAGTAATCTTAGATCAGCACCCGCCTTTTTGCTCCATAGACTGAATGCACAGATCGTTCTGCACCACAGACCTCAGTGGAAGGGTGCAAGTTGTGATTTGTAGTTGAAAGAAACAGAATCTGTGACTCGTGGGGAAGATTCGAGCAGTTGAACTTATCGATTTGTGTTTGTGTTTTAAAAGAACACACATTTTTTTGTGAGAAATTATTTCACATACACTACCGGTCAAAAGTTTTAGAACACACCAACTTTTCCAGAATTTAATTGAAAATGATGCAGTTTAATGTCTCAGTGTACTCTGAAATTAATGCACATTTGCAACATTTAAAAATTTTTATTGAGCATGATAGTGTTTTGAAAGTAAAAAAAAGATTCAAAATCACATTTTATGTTGGACTAAAGGACTAAAAAAAGACACAAAATGACAAAAAAAGACACAAAATGACTAACAAAGACATGAAAAGAATTCAAAAATGGACAAAATAGCCCAAGACTCCATAGAGTTAAGTTGTTAACCCATTTCTTGTTCCCTGAAAAAGGCCTACTTGTATAATTCTGAAATGTACATTATTTTTCAGTTTTGGTTAAGCTTACCTTTTTTTATTTACCTCTGGCAGTTCACCACTTACCTTTGTACCCTTTCAAGCTGTTCATTTGACTTGAACTGCTTGAATTTCAATAAAAAACTGGAAACATTGGGGTGTTCTAAAACTTTTGACCGGTAGTGTACATTGAACATTTATTGCACAAGTTCACATTCAGATTTGCACATATTAAAATTTTGTCCACAACTTCACATTGTCTGATGCAGCTACACAAATATGTTTTGCCGAATATACGACAACAATAGGAGCAAAAATGTGAGCATGTCAGTTTTTTAATCTGTGACTTGTAAAATAGGATTTGTGCACCTTTAATTAAGAATTTGTGAATGTGTAAGTGTTGTGTTGTATTTGTGGAGAGAAAAAAATCTAAAAAAATCTAGTATGTGACTTCAAATTTACTGATACGCATACACAATCACTGTACACAACTACAAATTCCACTGTAAGAGGTGCTCAAATCTTTTGCACCAATAATACCTTCATAGTGCAGCTTCTCTTTCTTCCTACTGTAGTCCATGATCAACTTCTTGGCCTTGTCGACACTGAGAATCAGGTTGTTCTGTGTCAGGTTGCTGACAACTGTCATTGTTTGTTTTTTTTGTTTTTTTAAACATTTCTTTATTGAATTTTCAGTGACATAACAAAATCAAGAGATGACATTACGAGAGTCAAAACAGTGTCAAGTGTAACAAGTAAAAAACTAATAATAATAATAAAAATAATACATAAAATAAAATGAAATCAGATAAGGAATAACTAATAGTAAGAATATAAAATAAAATAAAATAAATAAATAAATAATTAAATAAATAAAAATGGAAGCGAACAACAAATACACAGAACAAAACAAAAACACAAATAGGTCACCCACTGCTAAATAAAAGTCTAATAATATGTTCTCTTAAGCAGAGATAAATAAAAAAAATTCCCAGCATGCTACAAAATCACACAAGAAAAACTCACAACTAGTAGACAATCAGGGTGGCTACTCAGGAATAGCCGTAAAAACCAATCCCTCAACATGTGCAAAAAATGGATCCCAAGTTTTATCAAACTTTGCAAGAGAACCATGTATGGAGCACCTAACCTTCTCCAATTTCGCAAACTGAAGGATGTCGACAACTGTCATTGTTGTCAATGATTATTATGAGTCCTTGGTCCCTGAGCTCGTTGAGTCTGGAGCAAGGTTATAATAGTTTTGTATTTTTCATTAGTTTTAGTTTTAATTTCGTTGTGAATTTTATCTTCAGTTAGTTTTTAGAGTGAGTTTTCTAGTTTTAGTTTATTTTTTATTTTTTTTAAATGCTTAGTTAGTTTAGTTTTTATTAGTTTTAGTGTTAGTTTTAGTTTTTTTGTAACGGGCTATATGTTTGGTGCCAGATTCAAAGAGGTCATAATAAATGTTTCCTTTATTTCCTTTGGTTTATCATCTCAGCCCCAATAAGGTTATTAACTCTTACAGTTCTGGGTGTTTTTAATTTTTTTGAGTGTAAACATCCCAGTCTCAGTAAAAAAAATGTACCATGTGTTGCATTTTCAAATAAATACACTGAATTATGAATGAAAAAAGTTGACCAAAAACGAAAACTAAGGACATTTTCACTATAATTTTAGTTAGTTTAGTTTAGTTTTAGTTAGTTTTGTAACCACAAAATACAGTTTCAGTTAGTTACCGTTTTTTTTAAAAACTCTAGTTTTTATTTTTATTTTTAGTTAACGAAAATGTTTTTTCAATTCTAGTTTTCGTTATTTCGTTAGTTTTCGTTAACTATAATAACCTTGTTCTGGAGGCAACTATAGTAGTAAATGCTGAACTGAGTCTACAAACATGCTGATAGAAGTACTCCTCTTCTCCAGGTGAGGGGAGAAAGAGAAAGAACATGTGGAGGCCAAAAAGCTAATAACACTCCTTATTTATTGATATTGTTTTATGACATTTGTTCACTCACATTACATTGTTGTACATCTGTCTCCTCCTCCTAACAGACCACCACACTGATTGGTTTACTGAAGACAGCTCGGCTACTGCGATTGGTTCGTGTAGCCAGGAAGTTGGACCGCTACTCAGAGTATGGTGCAGCTGTCCTCTTCCTCCTTATGTGCACCTTCGCCCTCATTGCCCACTGGTTGGCCTGCATCTGGTATATTACTCTACTTTATCCTGCACTATTTCTTACTTACACCTAAAATGCAGCACATGTAGACTCTTGTCTGGATCACTGGTATTGGCATACAGATAAACATTTGGATGTATTTTTTTTTACTACTATCTGCATTAAAATGCCTTTTGTAGTAAAATCTTAGCAAAGATAATTTAGGAAAAATTAGTTGCTCATGTGTTGCTGATCTCTTCTCTGAGATCAGTTTGAGCTTCTCATATTCGATTCAGTTCAGATCACCCAAAAAATAAACAAAATGACCAAAAAAAGTAAACAAAATGACCAAAAAAGACACAAATTGAGCACAAAATGACCAAAAAAGACACAAATTGACCACAAAATGATTAAAAAAAAGACACCAAATGACCAGAAAAGACACAAAATGACAAAAAAAAGACACAAAATGACAAAAAAAAAGACACAAAATGACCAAAAAAAGGAAACCAAATTACCAAAAAAGACACAAATTGACCACAAAATGATCAAAAAGACTTTATATTGGGAGATTTTTTCTCACTTAGGGTAGTCGCTGGGGGACTGCTGAGCTGTGCTGACCCTCCTGTGTAGAAAATATATTTAATTTTTTGATGTTTTGGAAGTTTTCTTTTGATGTAAATAGTTCTTAAATAAATGGGATTTTTTGCACCTTCATTTTTTTTTTACTGTGGCTTGTCATTATTTTTGTAAGGCAGTTTTCCCTTACAAATTGGTTTTTGGGGGAATTTTTCCAGTATGCCAAGCGGGCAACCTACCCTCACTCTGAGTCAGAGTGTGACAGGTCTACCAAAAGAGTTGTTAATGGTGCTGTTTGTTAGACACGGGTTAAATGAATTGTCTTCTCTCCCAAGGTATGCCATTGGTAGTGTGGAGCGGTCAACCTCAGCTGGGATTGGCTGGTTGGACAATCTGGGTGAGCAGCTGGGGAAGCCATACAATGACTCCATCATGGGGTCGGGTCCTTCCATCAGAGATAAATATGTCACAGCTCTGTACTTCACCTTCAGTAGTCTGACCAGCGTAGGCTTCGGGAATGTCTCCCCAAACACCAACTCTGAGAAGATCTTCTCCATCTGCGTCATGCTTATTGGAGGTGAGCTCTACAAGAACAAAACTGTTGGACTTTTTGGCCATGTCACAAAAATAGTAGCCTTTTCTGTAGCCTGGAAATTAAGTCTGCTTCAGCCCCTGAAAAAAAAAGATGGCAAAAAAATCTTCCTCAGTTAACATGTCACAACTTTTACTAGATTTTTAAAGAGTTTGTCCAGCTATTAGATGATTGGTGATGGTTGTGGTGAGTTATAACAGATGATGCTGATCCTCTAGCTGTGGTAGGAAATATAATCCTATTTAGAATGATTCTCCATTAAAATTACTGCACAGGTCAGAAATCTGGGAAATTGTTTGTCTGACCTCAGATTGCAAAGCCATAACTCCAACATTAGAAAAAGCAAACTGTCTTTTTCCATTTGAACAATATGTATGTTTTGTTCCAGGCTGGAAAAAAAGTTTAATCCAAAATATAGCTGCCAGAATCCAAAAATATCACACTAGTGGTGGGCGATATGGGCAAATTATTATTTTTTGAAATTTCCAGGTAACAATAATCTGACGATATCCTTTAAAATGTTTAACAAAAAAAAAAGCTGTTACAATTCGTTTTGCTTACCAGGACATCTATGGATGGACACAATGTTCCAGAACAACAGCTCTTGTTTATTTTCTTTAAACTAAAGCATTCAAGAGACTCCCAGTTAAACTTCAATGTAGAGACATTAAATAGAGTGGGGTTAAAGGGTTATTTGTGCCCTAGATGGTGTGTATGTGTAAATATCAATAAGCAATTTAGAAAGTATAAAAAATGACACTTAACTGCAAAATAAGCTTTAGAACCAGTGTTTCTTACAAGATTTTATGATACTATGATGGTGGGACCGAACAAAGTAGGGGAGTCCCAATCTTTTGCCGTAAAAGCCTAAATTTGAAGGCCTCTCGCACATTCTAATGCCACTATTCCATTGATTATTTTCATGAATTATTGTAAGGGAGAGTAAGGGTTCTTCTGTTTTAATTAAGGCATCATATTTGGCAGTGCTTTTGTAAATTCTGTGGACTCTACTAACACATCCATGTGCTCTTATTTTGAGAGCTACATGTGTTTGCTTTTATTTTGAAGAAGGGTCCAACATGTTCTTAGCGTAACGCATAGTAAATACATGCACTGGGAAAACTAGTGAAGGCTGCAGTGTGCTTTGTTCTCTTCCAGTAACGGTAGATAGCCATTAGCTTAAAAGGTAGTCTAACCCATAGACTGTATATAAATAATGGACATAGTCACCGTGACGTCACCCATTGGTTTGTGGCCCGTTGGAAGCCTCGAGTTCAGCGTTATACTCGTCGCCATCTTGCGTCGCCATCTTGTTTCCGATACAGGAAGCAGACCATATTTGGATTGTGGAGGAGGAGAGGGATCTGATCACTGACTACAGCCTCTCTACACCTCAACCTGACTGAGAGAAGCTGCTGCTAATTCATGTTAGCATTAACTGGAGCATTAACTGGGATGTTAGTTTTGGCTAGCAAAAAAACAAAAACAAAATGTATCTTTCTTACCTCAGAAAACTGAGCAGCGACTTCTTGGAGTGTCTGTTAGTCCAACCAAACACTGAACAAGACATTTAATGAACAAAACGTTCAAATAAACTGTCATTAAGTGAAAATACAGTGAAAGGGTCAAAGATATGAGATCAAATCGGTAAACCTCCTCTTTTCTATCTATATAACGTTATATATAACTTTATTGACACGTTGCCGTGGATATGCATTGCTCTGCTTCTCTCCTGGTGACGGCTCGCCTTGTCAGTGACCTGTCAATCAAAGGTAGCCCCGCCCCAAATCATATGATTCTTTATCTTCTATTTTCTTCTAAATGGGGCCATTATTAGAACTATTGACATCAAATTGTCTTGAAGAATATTTTTTACTAGTGATTGAGACCATAATGTTGTCCCTGAAAATTTTTTCTGAGGTAATAAATCAAGTGAGAAGTTTTCAAATTTAGCACTGAAAAGAATGGGCAGATTTCTTTTGCAGCCAAACTTAGCACCACCTACTGGAATTTTTGTTGAATTGCAGGTTTTATGCACTTCCTGGTTGGCCTCCATGCTCAGACACGGAGATTGCTGCCTGGTCTAACCTCACTCAGAAACTGGAGTAATGCTAACAGAGTGCTCGTGCTGTTACGGTTGTTATGACGACAGTGTTCTATTTACTTGTCCCTGAGAGCGGGAGAGTGTTCTGGGGAGCCTACCACTGTGGTCACTGCTACAGAATTAAAAATGTGGTTCGTTCGCAAGTGGTGGAACAGATTTGTCGTTGAGCTGCTTTTCACAGTGACAGTTTGCGGCATGTCTTGAAAATAACGTTATTTTGACCAACGTCAGTCGTTTAAAACGGGACCATTTCCAGGGAAGTGAGGTAGACCTACGTCTCGCCACTAAATCATCCGTATCAGACAGTAGAGGAGAGGTGCATGAAAGTCCTCATTCACCTCCTTTTTACATGATCAAATTAATGTTGAAGCTGTATATTGTGTATTTTTTTCTTATAACCTGTTTCCGTTTTGTTTTTTTCTTCTCTTTGCGCTAATGAACTAGACCAGGGGTGTCAAACTCAAATACACAATGGGCCAAAATTTAAAACTTGAATAAAATTGCGGGCCAACATTGAACAAATAAACCTTTTAATATATACCAAACATGTTTTGCTTTAACATTAAATATGGAACCAGCGACGCTTATAAACATACAATATATAACTAAATAGTGCAGACATGCAAAATCAAATTTCAAATAAAAAACACATCAGTGTCATTAATTTATTAAATAAAAATTAAATAAAAATTGTATGCCTCTTCTATTTGCATCCTTCCAATTTAAATATCAAAATAAACTTTTTCAACAGCTTAATAAATTCTGCCTTTCTTTTCTCCATTTTTGGGAAGGGGTAGCTGGGAGACAGCTCTAGCTTGAGGTTGCTATGACGACTGTCACAGAGGAGCGTTTCTGGGTCCTGTCCTGATTGACGCGCCAAAACAACAGCAGGGCATTGTGGGATTTGTAGTTTTAGCGGTAAATGCGCCGTATAATACCGGCGGGTCAGCTGTTATAGTACAATAATAATATAATAATTTGGTATTGCCTCGCGGGCCAAATAAAATTACACTGCAGGCAGCCAGAGTTTGACACCCCTGAACTAGACCATGAACTATTAAACTCCTTGTTTGAAAGGTTGGTAAATAATAACCAGGTTTTGGTCTCTTCTCCAGCTCTGATGTATGCCAGTATTTTTGGTAATGTGTCAGCCATTATCCAGCGGCTGTACTCTGGTACTGCACGCTACCATGCCCAAATGATGAGAGTTCGAGAGTTCATCCGCTTCCACCAGATCCCCAACCCTTTGAGGCAGCGGCTGGAAGAGTACTTCCAACATGCATGGTCATACACTAATGGAATAGACATGAATGCTGTGAGTATGGGAGACCTTCATGTGATCTTACCTTTTCTCTGTTAGCTATATCGTAAGTCCTCAGCTCTTGTGTTCAGCCAACTCAACAGCCTAGATTTCTTTTTGTCTATGTTGTTTATGGCTGAGAACATATACTTTTTAGCCATAATTTTAATATGATTTCAGGCAGCTTGTTTGTGTATTTATCTGTTAAACCAACTTCTGTTTCAGATCCCATAGTTTCCAAAGCTACTCAAATAAACAAGCTCATTATGGCAAAAATTGTCAAAACATATCCATAAAACAGATATAATATTTACATTTGATCTAAAGATGCAGCCATGAAAAGGCAGGGCTTTAATAAGGGTCCTGCTAGGTTAGCTATGGCTTTAATTTCTGTATCAAGTAATAATAATTATAAATTGTATCTATACACCACTTTTCAAGAAACTAAAATATGCTTTAGATGACATTTAAGTAATTTATTTAATTCATTGTGTATATTAATTTTGTTAAAATTGGATAATATCTTTTTTTCTCCCATTCCTATATAACCATCAGGTTTTAAAGGGTTTCCCAGAGTGTCTCCAGGCAGATATTTGTCTCCACCTCAACAGGTCACTGCTGCAAAATTTTAAGGCTTTTAAAGGTAAAACCATTTTACCTTAAAAATGTCTTCTAAAATTTGATATCACATTTTATTAGTATTGATTAGGAATAATTACAATTTGATTCACCTTCACCAAATACATACTTCATTCATCAAAACACTATATACATGTATTGTTCAATAAGGGTATACTGTAAGTCATTTTGTTAATATCAACTTCCTGTTAACACAGCAGAGTATATTTTAACATCATTAACATGTATAACAGTTTCCAAAATATGACATACCATAAATATTCAGGGGGCAAGTAGCCTGGGACCTGACGAAGTTTGCCAAAAGCCAGAACCGACGAGCAGAACCACTGGATGTGGTCTGGCCGCTTGAAGTCACGAAGGGCCCCTCAACTGAGCAAGACCTGAAAGTGGCACTTGCATGGAGGGCCCTGAATGGCATGACCAGTGTATGGAACTCCAACCTCCCCCATAAAATCAAACATAGCTTCTTCTATGCAACTGTGGAGTCTGTTCTCCTATATGGCAGTGAATGCTGGACCCTGAAGCCAACCTTGCAGAAGTCTCTAGACGGGTGCTACACCAGAATGCTGCGTGCAGTATTAAACATCAGTAAGGGTACACATGTTACCAACAAGACTCTGTATGAGGGCTTTCCAAGGTTGAGCCAGAAAATAACAGCCAGGAGAATGAGACTAGCAGGACACTGCCAAAGGCACCAAGAATTGTCGGCCAGTAAACTGGTGCTGTGGGAACCAACACACGGGCGCCAGTCTGTGGGACGTCCCACACCAACATATGTGGACGTACTCAAGGACGATGCAGGAGCACAAAGTACCGATGAACTGGCCAGATGTATGGAGAATCGGGATGACTGGAAGCAAAGATGGAAGGCTCGTCTGAGGACGACCTAGAGAGAGCCCCTGCCAACTGATGATTAGGTTGTAGGTCAGGGACTGCTGGAAAACAGAGCAGGAGGCCTGTGACAGACTTGCAGAGATAGCTGACTGAAGACCAGGCAGAAGGCTGGATGACCATCTGGAGGGTTTCTGCCTGAATTTGCGGTTCAGGCAGGACATCAGCTGGGATGTAAAAAAAATCTTCCTCTGAATTACCTTTTGTTGATGTTTGTCCTCCTCAAGCTCAGTGTAGCGTAGAACCTGTTCCTGTGCCATTATCATAAGACCCTCTGTCCTCTCCTTTAATCTCGCCTTTTCTAGACAAGGGTAGTATTTCTTTATTTCAGCCATATCCTTTATCTGTTTATGGAACATCCCATGAAGACACTATGTCTTCCATGATACCTCATCTTATGCTGTCTGAGGTACTCACTTAGCAGATTGGGGCCCACTTTCTGATGTACTTATGTATGTTTCTTATTTCATTCTGGATAATTGTCCTGACAAACAATAACCCTCAGCCCCAGTCTTTTTGCTAAATGTCCAGTCTCAGGCTGCTGGACTATGGATGAACCCTATTTGCATTGTGAGAAATGTTCATGTCCTGATATCTTCCTTTGGTCAGCTAGAAGTGGGTGTCTGATGACTGTTAAGGCATGAATTATGGGGGTATTTGGCTGTAACTGACCTCCTTATTACTTCATTGTGGTTTCCATTTGCCTGCAGAATACTTTGGTACTTCTAACTGCCCTTGATACTATTGCCATAATCCAAAAGATCTCAATGTCCACACTGTAGATCCTGGGGAGATGGGTCAGACATTCAATGTCTCACTCATTTCTGGCATACAACTTGATGTTATCTATGTGTATGAGGCAGCTGATGGTACCTTCACTTCTGAACCTCTACCCATATCATCATTCTCTGATTGAAGGGAGGAATTCGGTGAGGCTATGGAGGAGGACTTTTGGTCAGCCTCAAAGAGGTTGTGGATAAACGTCAGGTGACTCAGGAAGGGAAAGCAGGGCTTGGCCCAAGCTGTGTTCAGACTCAGGGGAAGCCCACCAGTATCCCTGGCAGAAGTCGCAGAGCTAGTTAAGAAGCTGCCCGGCGGCAAGGCGCCAGGGTTGGATGAGATTCGCCCTGAGATGCTGAAGGTTCTGGACACTGTTGGGCTGTCAAGGTTGACACGCCTCTTCAGTGTCGCATGGAAGTCTGGGACAGTGCCAGTGGAGTGGCAGACCGGGGCGGTGGTCCCCATTTTCAGGGAGGGGGACCGGAGGGTGTGTTCCCATTACTGTGGAATCGCACTGATCAGCCTCCCCGGGAAAGTCTAGTCCAGGGTGCTGGAAAGGAGGCTCCGGCCGATTGTCGAACCTCAGATTCAGGAGGAACAATGCGGCTTTCTTCCTGACCGTGGAACAGAGGAGCAGCTCTTTACCCTTACAAGACTTCTGGAGGGGTCATGGGAGTTTGCCCATCCAGTCTACATGTGCTTTGTGGACTTGGAGAAGGCTTACGACCGTGTCCCTCGGGGGGTCTTGTGGGGGGTACTGCAGGAGTTTAGGGTACCGGGCTTGTTGCAACGAGCTATCCGGTCCCTATATAACCAAAGTGAGAGCTGTGTCCGCATACTCGGCACAACGTCAAACATGTTCCCAGTGGGTGTTGGCCTCCGCCAGGGTTGCCTCTTGTCTCCGATTCTGTTCGTGGTCTTCATGGACAGGATCTCAAGGCGCAGCCAGGGGGAGGAAGGGATCTGGTTTGGTGACCTTTTTGCAGATGATGTGGTTCTTTTGGCTTCATCAGACCTGGACCACCAGCACTCATTGGGGTGGTTTGCAGCCGAGGTCAAAGTGTTTCGGATGATAGTCAGCACCTCCAAGTCTGAGGCCATGGTTCTCTGCCGGTAAACGGTGGACTGCCCCCTCTGGGTGGGTAGAGGTACTGCCTCAAGCGAAGGAGTTCAAGTATCTCGGGGTCTTGTTCACGAGTGAGGGTAGAACGGAACGTGAGATGGTCTCGGCCTCGGGGTCCCCCAGGAGGAGCTGGACGTTGTGGCTGGAGAGAGGGATGTCTGGAATGCCCTGCTTAGCCTGCTGCCCCGGATAAGCGGAGAACAATTGATGGATGGATGGATATATATGTGTGTGTGTAGCTATAGTACAAACATTATTAAAGATGTCTTGTAGCATGAGACCAACACAATGTATTTGTTATGCTGTCTAGGAACTACCAAGGGCTGTCTGAGGGCCCTAGCCATGAGGTTTAAGACCACCCACGCTCCACCTGGTGACACCCTAGTCCATGCTGGAGACCTGATATCAGCTCTGTACTTTATCTCTAGAGGATCCATAGAGATCCTCAAAGGAGACGTGGTCATAGCTATCCTTGGTAAGTGCCTGCATGACGCTCAGATATCGTTAGCCTCATAGCATAATTGCCCAAGTCATTTTTTGGCCAAATTGTGATATCTGCCTAACTTTACTCTCCTACTACTGCTGCATCTTTCTGCCTTATTGCCTATGTTCTCAACCTATCAGAACACTTGTTGGAGTGCAAAATCACTTTCTGCCTTAGTCATCTCCTTGACTTAGACATTTTTGCCGCTACATACAAACCAAACTACATTATTTATATGTAAGAGAAAAATTGCCTTAGTCAAGGCATATTCTGCCTAAGACATTTTTATCTGTTATGAAATCGATGCATTTAATTTTTTATGCAAACTTGTTCACACTTCTATTTGAACTTACTGTTACAATATCAATTAAGAATACCAATGGGCTTACTAAAAATTGTGTATTTTCTTGTTTCCCGAAAACGTTCAAATATGTCTTAGGCAAATATGCTATGAGGCTAACGATATATGCTAGTGGCTCCATCAAGTGGCCCAAGGAAGACTCATATTGAGTTAATAATGTGTCTTATGTGAATTAATATACATATCAATTTAATTGTGTTACAATCCTGACTAGATTTTTTCTGCTTCAGGGAAGAATGATATATTTGGGGAGCCCATCAATCTGCATGCTCATGCTCCAGGAAAATCCAATGCTGATGTCAGAGCTCTCACCTACTGTGATCTGCACAAGATACACAGAGAGGATATGCTGGAGGTTTGCCAGAGTCCTTTTCTATCTGTTTTTTTAATTTGTGCTATTCATTTTCATACAGACACATACCCATTGTAAATAGATTTCTTGTGATGTTGACAGTTCTAAGTTGTATTTGTATTTTTGTTTGCAGGTTCTCGACATGTATCCTGAATTTTGTGAATATTTCTGGTCCAACTTGGAGATTACCTTCAATCTCAGAGATGTATGTTACTCATGTTACAGATCCTCTATTTATTAAAACAAGGTAGAAATAATGACTTGTCAAAACTAAAATAGGGGTATTTTGAATTTTAGTTTTGACTAATAATGCTTTAAGTGGAGGTTTCTGGAATTATGGAATGGAGGCAGGTCACAATAATCTCTTATTAATTAAATTAAAGTTAATTCATTTAATGTAACTTTATACTGTAAATCCTGTGAAGCTGTTAACAGGTCAAATGGATGTGAAACTACTGTATCTCTGGCTAGATTTAAGAGCCAGATATACTCTGTTACACTGTGTACCACTGTCTAAAACAGAACCTTTACAAATAAAAAAAGTTTGAATGAAATGTATCTGTATCGATAGTCCATGATTCTTCTTTTCTTTAGCTTCACATATTCCTCCCTCTCCCTCCCTGTCTGCAGGTGAATAAAGAATTTGTAGATTTTCTCAGTGGAGAAGACTCTGATTGTGAGGGAATCAGCAGACCACAGAGGAAACACAAACTCTCTTCCACTCACACAGGTAGTGTTTCACAAGGTACATCAGATCTCAGATGATTTGGCCCCTGAACCTCTGACCAGAGAGGATGGGGCACATAGATGAGGGTGGACAGGCCTCTGTGTTCTTTAGCTGTGTACACAGAGTACGTTTTAAATAGTATTATGAATATAATAATAAAATAAATACATTTTATTCTGTATATTGTTTTCCAAACCTTACTTTCTACCCTTACTGTTATTATTGCTCTGCTTTTTAGCACATCATCTAGCTTGTGCTTGGACTTAAACTGGGACTCGGACGAGATTTACTCCAACCTACACTACTGATCAAAAGTTTTAGAACACACCAACTTTTCCAGAATTGAATTGAAAATGATGCAGTTTAATGTCTCAGTGTACTCTGAAATGAATGTACATTTGCAACATTTAAAATTCTTTATTAAGCATGATAGTGTTTTGAAAGTAAAAAAAAGATTCAAAATCACATTTTATGTTGGACTAAAGGACAAAAAAAAGACACAAAATGACAAAAAGACACCAAAAGACACAAAATGACTAAAAAAAGACACAAAATGACCAAAAAAGACACAAAATGACAAAAAAAGACACCAAAAGACACAAAATGACTAAAAAAAGACACAAGATGACCAAAAAAAGACACAAAATGACTTACAAAGACATGAAAAGAATTCAAAAATGGACAAAATAGCCCAAGACTCCATAGAGTTAAGTTGTTAACCCATTTCTTGTTCCCTGAAAAAGGCCTACTTGTATAATTCTGAAATGTACATTATTTTTCAGTTTTGGTTAAGCTTACCTTTTTTTATTTACCTCTGGCAGTTCACCACTTACCTTTGTACCCTTTCAAGCTGTTCATTTGACTTGAACTGCTTGAATTTCAATAAAAAACTGGAAAAATTGGGGTGTTCTAAAACTTTTGACCAGTAGTGTACCTTTGATGGTAGATGTCTGTTTTGTGCTGCTTGCACCATTAATTGTTTGATTCATACTCCACTCCTTTGAACTTGTTCATTTCTTCAGAATGCAAACTCACAGTGACTGTTTGTGTTTACCTGTCAGGTGACACCATCTCCGCTGGGAGAGCTGCCTACAGTACAAGAACACACAGTAACTGGGAGCAGCGTGCCAGCCACAAAAGAGATGAGCATAAACATTCACTGTGAGACCTGGTGTTTTATTCTCTTCCTATAAAATATCAAACAATCATTCAAATCTTAATTAGAAAAAGAAACTCTAAACTAATGGCTTGTGTAGATATGGCCCTGTGTTTTCCAGTGACGATGAGGGGGAAGATCCAGAGGTGAGCAGCCCTGCTCACACCTCCAAGATACATGCTGCTGCCATCAACACTAGCAGGTGTCCCGATAATGATGGAAGAGACAAGACATGCAACCCTTTAACAGGCAAGGCTCACATTTAAGAAACATTAATCAATCAATCAATCAATCAAATTTTTATTCAAGACTCAGGGTCCATAGGAGACAGATATTAAAAACAGGGACAATACAAATAAATAAATTACACAGCAGACAAAAATATGACAGAAACCAAAAAATACAAAAAGATGATCTTCAGACCGACCAAAATAAACTGTTACGCCACATTACTTAAGTGTGTGTGTGTGTGTGTTCTTGTACTTCCTACATAGTGAGGACCAGAACACGTTTTTTAACCAACAGAGTGAGGACATTTTTGCAAAGTGAGGACATTTCGGCCGGTCCTCACTTCTTTAAAGGCTTTTTGAGATTTCAGACTTTGTTTTAAGGGTTAAAGGTTACATGATTATGATAATTAACTGAAACTGTATTGTGTGGTTACAAAACTAACTAAAATTATAGTGAAAATGTCCTTCGTTTTCGTCTTTGTCAACTTTTTTCATACGTAATGAAGATGGATCAGACAAAGGAAATAAAGGCAAAATTTACTGTGACCTTTTTTAATCTTCCACCCAACAAATACCCCATTACTAAAAACTAAAACTAATAAAAACTAAACTAAAACTAAAGCATTTCAAAAAAATAAATACTAAACTAAAACTAGCAAACTCACTCTAAAAATCTCATTAAAACTAACTAAATTTGAAAACAAAAATTCACAACGAAATTAAAACTAAAACTAATGAAAAATTCAAAACTATTATAACCTTGCAAGGGAATTCACTGTTCCAATGAGGGCCCTCACAAAGATAGAAGTAAAAGAATGTGTGTGTGTGTGTGTGTGTGTGTGTGTGTGTGTGTGTGTGTGTGTGTGTGTGTGTGGGTGGGTGTGTGTGTGTGTCTTACTGCTAGTGATACAAAACATGGTCCATTACTCAAGGCTTCAGTTACACACAGTGCTCGAGGAGGACATCTAGTGGTCAATAAAATGAAGAACAATCAAGACGTGTCATTGGTTGGTTCATGGATTCGAGTGGATACAACAATAATAGTAATATTACTAGTAATGATAAAGACAATAACTATTGAAGACCATGTTTCTTCATTTGACATGTCTGTAACCATATATAGTCTTCACTCTTGTGTTAAGAAACATTTAAATGGTGCTGCTACATTCATGAGATGTGCTTTAGAAATACAGACTGATGTAATTTTCACATGGGGCTGGTAGTCTAGACGGAATTGTCCAAAAAGTGAAAGTGAGGAGCATTTATGGGTACAAGTCGGGAACTGGCCTACTTTACTTATTTCAAGGGTGCTGAATAAAAAAAAATGGTTCCCAAGCTGAAATCATCAAACCTCAGGACCACATAGCATTTACTCCTAGTAATCGTAATCTCTACATATGCATATGGTCTCCGTGACTTAATTATAACGTATATTTAAAGGCCTGTAGGAAGAAGTGAATGAATCTAAATCTCCACTTAGCATGCTAAGCGCGAATAACAGAATTTGCACAACCAAAAAAGACACAAAATTACTGAAAAAACACTAAATTATTTTAAAAAGTAGTTTTGTGTCTTTTATTAGTAATTTTGTGTCTTGTTTGGTAATTTTGTGTTTTTTTAAGTAATTTTTTTTCTGTCATTTTGTGTCTTTTTTTGGTCATTTTGTTTCCTTTTTTTGGTCATTTTGTGTCTTTTTTTGGTCATTTTGTGTCTTATTTGGTAATGTTGTGTCTTAACAGGGTGTGTGTGTGCAAGATGGGCAATTTGGTGGCCATTTGATATACAAATTAGAAGGTCAAAAACTAAAAATTTCGCTTGGGAACCATTTTTTTGGACTCAGCACCCTTTAAATATGTAAGGTAGGCCAGTTCCCGACTTGTACCCATAAATGCTCCTCACTTCTTATAGGGGGCCTTTTTTCTGAAATCTGTCTAGACTATGGTGCAAATACAGATTATATTATGGATTTTGGCAGAGTGTTTTGGGGTTCATTGGTAAAGAGGTTCATGGGTGGGTGGGGAAAGAGCTTGTGCTTGAAAAACAGGGCAGTGACTTTGCTTGTGTAACTTGTTATGAATTTTTATTTAGAAACAACAGTTTTTCCACAGTTTTGGGATTCAAGCGGTTTCTTCTTTTTGATACAATATCCCCAGCCTTGGAAAAAACCCGTTGACACGGCACAGATGAGTCTGGGGTGCATAACAAATGTTTAGCAATTGGAATTTCAAGTAACTGCGGGTGGGTTATTGTCAAGTGACCCACAGAGATTCCTCATATCACCAAATAAACCATTATATCACTTAACTGCTCCGTGTCGGCCATCTTGAAAAATGTCCGCCATCTTAAAATTTCAAATGTCTCGGACAATTTTCTTGTTAAGTTACCCATGGAGAGTGTTCATGTCAATTTTCACGATTGTATCATAAACTGAACGATTCTGCCAAAAATGAGCACTTAACCGCTCCACTAACTTGATAAAGATTGGGATAAACATTTTTGCGGTTCGTCCAGTATGTGAGCGAGTCTGCAGTTATAGTTAAGGTGGTGATAAGGTATCGGTTCACTTCCACATTAGCGTTGGTGATTCGGTGACGTTCAAAGCACTCAGCTGCTTTGAACCAAGGTTATAATAGTTTTGGATTTTTCATTAGTTTTAGTTTTAATTTCGTTGTCAATTTTTGTTTTCAAATTCAGTTAGTTTTAGTTAGTTTTTAGAGTGCGTTTGCTAGTTTTAGTTTAGTTTTTATTTTTTGAAAATGCTTAGTTTTAGTTTAGTTTTTATTAGTTTTAGTGTTAGTTTTAGTTTATTTGGAAGGGGCTTTGTAATGCGAGATTCAAAGAGGTCGTAATAAATTTTTCCTTTTTTTTCTCTTCGGTTTATCAAACATCCAAAGAGTGTTGAGCCGGTGACATGTTTGCTCAAGCACACTTCGGGTGACCATAATAACTGAACGGATTACTCTATCGGAAAATTTCCAATGTTTTCTGAAAGCTGAGAAGTTGCTGTTTACAGCCAACATGGTGTCATTACGGTGATTTCACTCACGCTTCTCCCGGAAGCCACAAAACAGGAATACACACACTCAGCAGTGAAGAAATAGAAACACTGGATTATGATTGAAAAAAAGTTGATAAAGACGAAAAAACGAAGGACATTTTCACTATATTTTTAGTTAGTTTTGTAACCACACAATACAGTTTCAGTTAGTTATCGTTTTTTTTTAAACTCTAGTTTTTATTTTTATTTCAGTTAATGAAAATGTTTTTTCAATTCTAGTTTTCGTTATTTCGTTAGTTTTTGTTAACTATAATAACCTTGCTTCGAATGTCACCAAGTGTATGAAACATCCAACATGGTCTCACAGGAATCCGTGAAATAGCCACGGAATCACTCAAATTTCCGTGAAACTTACACGGATTTCGCTACAATGCAAATTAATGACAGTCATATCCCGTGGCTATTCCAACATACAAAGTGATTACTGTATGTACATTCACTGAGTGAATATTTAGAAAATAAAACACATATTTCTCGCTAGAAATGTGATCAAAATCCATTTTTATGCAGAAACTAAGTCAAAATATTGATTTTTTTCACTAAAAATGAGAGAACTGTCCGCCATGTTTTTTGTTCTGACCGCCGGGACCTTGAAAGTCACGTGACTTGGAACAAACCAATAGGAACAAATATCCATGGAATAGCCACGGGATATGACTGTCATTAACTTACATTGTAGCGAAATCCGTGTCAGTTTCACGGAAATTTGAGTTATTCCGTGGCTATTCCACGGATTTTGAGTTAAGCGAATCCGTGGCTATTTCACGGATTTCTGTGAGACCAGGTTCGAAACATCACGTGTCTCACTGTCCGTCTGTCTGTCTGTCTGTCTGTGTGTGAACCAGGTGCATTCTCAGGGGTGTCCAACATCTTTACGTTCTGGGGCTCAGAGAGTCAGGAGGAGCAGAGATACCAGGAGGTGCCCTGCTCCAGCAGCCTCCCCTCGCCTCCTCCTCAGCCTCCCTCCAAGCAGTTCTTTGATCTGCCCTCCTCCTCCTACTGTCCCACCAGCCCTCCGCCTCTTCCTCCTCCTCCTCCTCCTCCTCCTCAGTCCATCATCTCTCGGAAGCAGAGGGTGGAGTTAGAGAAGAGGCTGGAGGCCCTGCAGCAACAGATAACCAGGTGGGTCATGATTCCTTTACTTGTAGGTCCAATTTGAAGTCAAATACACAATGCCAGCAAAATCATTGTAACAGCCTTACAGGCCTTGAACACACAGGCGTTTACACCTATTCTGACTGATCAGACCTCTGCTCAGGTCAAAGAGGGGCCGGAGCTTTGATGGGAATTTATTTTGTCACAATTCTTCATCTACACTGTAAAAAAAGTATTGTTTTTAAGGTTAAATACTGGCAGCTGTGGCTGCCAGAACTTCAAATGTATATATGTATATATTCCTTTTCATTGAACAACAAAAATATGAACGTTAAATATTACTCACCCACCGCCCCCCTACACCCACCCATTCAAAAATTAGTACAAGTGACTCAATGACACTGCAGTGGTTGTCAGGGGTAATAAATGTCATCACACTGGACTAAATGTATTTTTTACAGTAGTTAAATGCAAAAAAATTTGTTAGCTGTTATATATATATGTATATATATATATATATATATTCAGTCAGGTCCATAAATATTGGGACATCGACACAATTCTAATCTTTTTGGCTCTACACACCACCACGATGGATTTGAAATTAAACAAACAAGATGTGCTTTAACTGCAGACTTTCAGCTTTAATTTGAGGGTATTTAGATCCAAATCAGGTGAACGGTGTAGGAATTACAACAGTTTGTATATGTGCCTCCCACTTTCTAAGGGATCAAAAGTAATGGGACAAATTAACAATCATAAATCAAACTTTCACTTTTTAATACTTGGTTGCAAATCCTTTGCAGTCAATTACAGCCTGAAGTCTGGAACGCACAGACATCACCAGACGCTGGGTTTCATCCCTGGTGATGCTCTGCCAGGCCTCTACTGCAACTGTTTTCAGTTCCTGCTTGTTCTTGGGGCATTTTCCCTTCAGTTTTGACTTCAGCAAGTGAAATGCATGCTCAATCGGATTCAGGTCAGGTGATTGACTTGGCCATTGCATAACATTCCACTTCTTTGACTTAAAAAAGTCTTTGGTTGCTTTCGCAGTATGCTTCGGGTCATTGTCCATCTGCACTATGAAGTGCCTTCCAATGAGTTCTGAAGCACTTGGCTGAATATGAGCAGTTAATATTGCCCGAAACACTGTCAGCAGTCACATTATCAATAAATACAAGGGAACCAGTTCCATTGGCAGCCATACATGCCCACGCCATGACACTACCACCATGGTACCACATGCTTTGGATCATGAGCAGTTCCTTTCCTTCTCCATACTCTTCTCTTCCCATCACTCTGGTACAAGTTGATCTTTGTCTCATCTGTCCATAGGATGTTGTTCCAGAACTGTGAAGGCTTTTTTAGATGTTGTTTGGCAAACTGTAATCTGGCCTTCCTGTTTTTGAGGCTCACCAATGGTTTACATCTTGTGGTGAACCCTCTGTATTCACTCTGGTGAAGCCTTCTCTTGATTGTTGACTTTGACACACATACACCTACCTCCTTTTTCTTCATCAGGGAAAGAATTCTTTGGTCATCCACCACAGTTGTTTTCCGTGGTCTTCCGGGTCTTTTGGTGTTGCTGAGCTCACCGGTGCGTTCTTTCTTTTTAAGAATGTTCCAAACAGTTGATTTGGCCACACCTAATGTTTTTGCTATCTCTCTGATGGGTTTGTTTTGATTTTTCAGACTAATGATGGCTTGCTTCACTGATAGTGACAGCTCTTTGGATCTCATATTGAGAGTTGACAGCAACAGATTCCAAATGCAAATAGCACACTTGAAATGAACTCTAGACCTTTTATATGCTCCTTGTAAATGGGATAATGAGAGAATAACACACACCTGGCCATGGAACAGCTGAGCAGCCAATTGTCCCATTACTTTTGGTCCCTTAAAAAGTGGGAGGCACATATACAAACTGTTGTAATTTCTACACCGTTCACCTTATTTTGATGTAAATACCCTCAAATTAAAGCTGAAAGTCTGCAGTTAAAGCACATCTTGTTCGTTTAATTTCAAATCCATCGTGGTGGTGTGTAGAGCCAAAAAGATTAGAATTGTGTCGATGTCCCAATATTTATGGACCTGACT
Organism: Centropristis striata; assembly: GCF_030273125.1. Classification (NCBI taxonomy): domain Eukaryota; kingdom Metazoa; phylum Chordata; class Actinopteri; order Perciformes; family Serranidae; genus Centropristis; species Centropristis striata. The sequence goes on along the minus strand of NC_081527.1, from coordinate 24,291,507 downwards.
GTATAACGGTATATTTACCTTAACAACACAATGGTTAGTATATTTAAAAGTGACAAGATGTCATTTTTACAAAGAAAATATTTACAAAGTACAGTCTTGGCTGTTATTCATATTTGAACAAGATCTTCAGACATGATGTGAAGACTTATTGTTTACTTCAAACGTTTAACTGGACCCGAAATGTCACTTGAAGAAAACGGACTAGTTAGAAGCTAGCTGTTTTTATCATGCTGGGTCGTCATATCTCAGGACTGTAAACTCATGGAGCTCTTTCTGTTTGGATCTTTGTGTGTTTTCCAGGTTGGAGTCTCATATGTCAGCAGACATTGGGAACATCATGCAGCTGTTGCAGAGGCAGATACCAATGATCCCACCTTCCTATAGCACCCTAACCTCATCACCCTCCTCCCCCATCCTGCCCCCCACTGCTGCCTCCCCTCCAGACAAGTCTCCAAACACCAACACCCAGCAGCAACAGTCCAATGAAAACCAAGATCAAACCCGTCAACAACTTTCACAATCTAACTCTCTTGGGTGTGGCTCCTCTGTCCTCAACCTCACTGCCTCCCCACCTCTTGTTAATACCTCACCCCTTCACACCCTGTCACTTCTTTATTCCCCCAACTTACCCTACAACACGTCCACCTCTCCAAGCCTTTCTCAAACTCCCACCCATTCTTCCTCTTTCCCTCCTCAGACAGGAAGTCAGTGTGTGTCCCTTCCCTCTCCCCCCAACACTCTAAACCCCCAGCTCCTGGAGAGGCTCGATCAACCACTCCTTCCTGTCCGGAAACAAAGTGTTGCCTCTGTCTCACAGGTACTGTAAACCTTGTAGTAGCATAGGCTCTAAACTTTCATAGGAAAGTCGGTTAGTGAAATAATATTCCATTTAGTCACAGAATTCTGCCTTGTTTTTTTCCTTGTATTTCCTTTGAATGTAGACTGTTGTTGTCATTTACTTACTTAACCCTTTGATGCACAACATGGTCTAAAGCAGCTATTCTCAACCTTGGGGTCGGGACCCAATTGGGGTCGCGAGATGATTTCTGGGGGTCGCCAAATCATTTTGGAAGTCAGCTCTGTCTCCACTGTGTTAAAGTGTTCATGTGTTAATGTGTTTTAGTCTTTTTGGTCACTTAATGTCTTTTTTTGGTCAATTTGTGTCTTTTTTGGTTATTTTGTTTCCTTTTTTCGGTCATTTTGTTTCTTTTTTGGGTAATTTTGTGTCTTTTTTGGTAATTTTGTGTCTTTTTGGTCATTTTGTTTGCTTTTTTTGGTCATTTCGTTTCTTTTTTGGGTGATCTGAACTGTGTGTGTGAGATTCTGTTTAGTGAGCAGGGGTCACGGACAACATGCATGTTAAAATGGGAGTCGCGACTCAAAAAGGTTGACAACTACTGTTCTAAAGTGACCCGACTAAGTTTTTATACTATATCTTTGCAATAAACTAATTCCATCATTCAGTGTTGCAGGTTTTCCTCAAATAACTTGTTTTTGATCATCATACATCCTAACTTTTTTGTTTTCATTTCTTACTTTTTGAATAAAAACCCTTTTTTTATCGCTACACTTCTAATGCACACGGTCATTTTTGACCCATGTTGTGCATTAGAAGGTGTTTATATGCATCAAAGGGTCACCAATTCTCCAATTTAAAACCTGACAAACAAGACACAAATATTAATTATTTTTTAACCATATCAGCTCCAATAAGGTTATTAACTCTTACAGTTCCAGGTGTCTTGAATTTTGGTTGGAGTGTAGACATCCCAGTCTCAGTAAACATATTTACCATGTGTTCCTGCATGTTAACTAACCAGCAGCTGTTAAGTTGGAACTAAATAAATACATTTCATATCAACCAAAAAGGATGATGCAGTGTTTCCTCTACATGTAGTTGTTGTTGTTTTTTTTTTAAAAACTCTCGTTTTTATTTTCATTTCAGTTAACAAAAATGTTTTTTCAATTCTAGTTTTCATTATTTCGTTAGTTTTCGTTAACTGTAATAACCTTGGCTGTAACCAGAGTGCGGATAAGTGGTTAAGGATAATGAATGAATGAATGAATGAATGAATGAATGACATGATTGAAATGAAAGCCACATTCACAGAAGGATGTGTGCTCCAAGATGTGTGATCTTTCTTTATGTCTCTCTTTGGCAGGATGTGGTTACTGATTGTGAGGACCAGTCCTCACAACTCCTCCAACAGCCAACCTGTCCTCCCATCATCAGTCAGGGTGGAATCAACAGATCAGAGGAGGGCCTGCTGAGCCTCTCACCTGATCAGCCCAAAGCAGAAGCCGCATCTAGCCAATCAGAGCAGAATGGGAGCCAGTTACACCTGTCGATGCTGGGAGAGCCATCACTGGACAGCAGCTAGCTGACTCAGCACTACAGAAAGTATCAGTGATGAAGAAGTTTGGCCTGATTTAGCTCTGAACTTTGTTAACATGCTTCTGCAGAATCATTTTATTTTTTATTTTTCATATTGATCACACAAAATCACCAAATTACCAAAATTCATGGATCAAACTAGCCTGGGTATACCCATACTGCCTTGCGCGCTCGATTTCATTTCGAACCTGCAGGCGGTCTGGAAACTAAGGCCGATGAGGCCCTGATTAGGATCCAATCACAGAACGAGGAGGGACGGCAAGACGATGACGCGTACTACTTGACAGATGGAAGCTTGTAGTTTTGTAGTTTTCTTACAGATCCAACATGGTTGCAGCAGACGCAAAACTCTCTTTGGATCTAGCTGTAGACGGCGGTTTAAATAGTTTAGAGCGAAAGTTGATTTTAAAAGAAGAACAACGTTTGACTTTACACTCATGTTTCACCACCAAAAAGGATGTTTTAGCCTTGCTTCCGACAGGATTTGGTAAAAGCCTAATCTACCAACTAGCCCCGCTACCGCTCGCTGCTGTAACGTAAAAAGACGTAAAAATAAGAATAAATAATCTTGCAGAAAGCGAGAACTGGAGAAGCAAAGCAGCAAGCAACACTCTCTCACAGACACACACAGACACACACACACACATACACACACAAAGTAGAGATGGGCTATGTAAACATCAATTTCTGTCGCTCTAAATACGTCATCTGGTATAACTGATCTGATTGGCTAAGAGCTACCTACAGACGCTTTGATAGACATTCTAAGCGTCCAATAAACGGCTCTGGAGGATCGTAAACCACACCTCCTCTACGGAGAAATGAACGGCAGGTGTCCAGACTAATCTCATCTGTGATTAGTCTGGCGTTAGCCAGGCTAATGTTAGTCTAGAATCAAGGCCGCAATTCAGCACATTAATTAGCAACGATAAATAACCTTATCTACATTCACTCATTTCTCGTGACAAAACCAACACATCCCAACTGTTTTTTTTCTGAGCTTCACACACTTTCAAATACAATTAATACACAATGAATCATTTTTGTTAATAACACAGTGATGCTACGTAGCTAACCGCATGGCTAACTCACCAGGATTAGTCTGGCATTAGCCAGGCTAGGATCAAACCGAAATTATTAGTTTGTTAAGGCTCTTGATTATGTAGCATTAGTATGAGCTAGTCTTCACTTTTGCTTTGCTTTGATCCCCACCAAATCCTGAGTCTGTCAGCATCATACAAATGCAGCAAGTGGCACTGAGAAAGAGAGAAACGTTCCTCATACTGGGTTACTTTTCTATTAATGCCTCTTAAAGTTTGTTTTGTGAATATTCGAACTACATATCGGTGTAACATTTTGTTACTTCATTTCTCCCAAGGTGACATTATTCTTCAAAGCTGGCTGCTATTTATTTGATCTATTTATTATTTTCCTTCAGAGAGAAATGCTCTCCTCCTCAGAAGGTGCTGTTCACACATTCACAGCTGCAGCTGCCTGGTACACCAGTCTGACCTGTTGGTCACTGAGCAGTTCTACTGGAGCAGCTGGGAGTTATTACTCACTGGTGGTAATTAGAGCGCTGTTCTGTCACTCCCCCACATGGATTAAAGCTGCAATTGTAGGGGATCAGACCAAGGACTGTCACACAACACATTCTCATCCAGGCTTGTCAGATACTGACACTTTGTCACAGCCAACTCTTGTGTTTACAGGAAATTGTTAACTTTAAACAATATAAGCAGTTGACTAAGGTACGGGTAAAAGAACAAGGTTGGGATCAACTCTATGGAGCTTTTAGCTATTTTGTCCATTTTTGAATCCTTTTGATCCTGCCTGTTTACACCACTTACAAAATGTTTGGTAACCCTTTATATTAAGGTCCTTGTAATAACCATTAATTAACAAGTAATGAGGCCCTTGTAAGTCCTTACAAGAGGCTTATTAACATTATTGTGTGTTTATAAGCTTATATAAGTGTTGATAATGGCATTACAAACACCCATGACCCACCCATTATGTCTTTGCCATGCCTTTATTAATCTTATTTTGTTTGCTTATTGATATTAAAATATACTTTATTGCTCATCTATTATAAGTTAACTATAAGTTAACTATGCTTTTTGCAACTACCGGATCTGAAGCGAGAACAATGCCTTATTACTTGTTAATTAATGGTTATTAAGGACCTTATTATAAAGCGTTACCAAATGTTAAAATGCCATGTTGGTATATATTTTTTCCAGCACAACCTCACCTATATGACCTAATAATAATTACATTTTTATTCTGACTTACTGGATCGACATTTTGAACCAAAAAGAAACAAAGAAAAACCAACATAAATGTGATCTTGTGATTGTGTGTCATTCTGTCATCCAACTCTGGTTTTTATTCTGACTCTATTTTATTTGTGTCTTGTGTGTTTAGCGTAACAATTTGTCATTTTTTGTATTTTTTAGTCATTTTGTGTCTTTTTTTTGTTACTTTGTGTCTTGTTTTAGTCATTTTGTGTCTTTTTTAGTCCTTTAGTCCAACATAAAATGTGATTTTGAATCATCTTCTTTTTTCCCCAAAACGCTATCATGCTCAAAATAGAATTTTAAATGTTACAAATGTGAACAAAGGTTGCAAATCTAACATATAAGAGGGTTCCATCCAGTTCTATCATTTTATACTAAATCTATTTGAACTTGTCTCCAGTTTTACTTGGTATATCATCATCAAACTGAAACTGGCCTCATGGAGTTTACAGCCAGAACTTTAGAGGTAAATTTACAGTAGGGCTCCACGCTGCTTTGTTTTCTAGTCTGGATCTCATGAAGAAGTCATGATTTGGTGCTTTTGGTGACTCCAGAGGGTTAAAATCACATACTTCCACACTGAACTAAGGACACAGTTACGCAGGTTGAATTGAAAAAACAACAGTGGCTCTTTGTTTCACACAGGAAAAGAGTCAAAGTCCAAGTTTTCTGTGACCCTGAGCAGTCTTTGCTCTTTCTATGACATCTGTTACTCTAAGCCAGCTATTCTCAACCTTGGGGTCGGGACCCCAATTGGGGTCGCGAGATGATTTCTGGGGGTCGCCAAATCATTTTGGAAGTCAGCTCTGTCTCCACTGTGTTAAAGTGTTCATGTGTTAATGTGTTTTAGTCTTTTTGGTCACTTAATGTCTTTTTTTTGGGTCATTTTGTGTGTTTTTTGGTCATTTGTGTCTTTTTTTTGTGTGTGTTTTTGATCATTTGTGGTCAATTTGTGTCTTTTTTGGTCATTTTGTGGTCAATTTGTGTCTTTTTTTTTTTATCATTTTGTGGTCAATTTGTGTCTTTTGGTCATTTTGTTTCCTTTCTTTGGTCATTTTGTGTCTTTTTTTTGTCATTTTGTGTCTTTTTGGTGATTTTGTTTCTTTTTGGGGTAATTTTGTGTCTTATGTCATTTTGTGTCTTTTTGGTCATTTTGTTTCCTGTCTTTGGTCATTTTGTGTCTTTTTTGGTCATTTTGTGTCTTTTTGGTCATTTTGTTTCCTTTTTTTGGTCATTTTGTTTCTTTTTAGGGTGATCTGAACTGTGCGTGTGAGATTCTGTTCAGTGAGTGGGGGTCGCGGACAACATGCATGTTAAATTGGGGGTCGCGCCTCAAAAAGGTTGAGAACTACTGCTCTAAGCAATAAATATTGCCGTGGATGGGCGTCTGCATCACACACAGAGGGCTGTGACAAATCATATCTGACGAGATGGGAGTGACACCGGGCTGGGTCACAAGCCTGCTTCTCTGTCTTTTTGTGTTGTATAATAGAATACATGTGTAATAGAATGAAGTTAGAGACACATAAATACTAAACAACAAATACTGCAGTGATGGTCTAGACCAGGGATGGGCAACTGGAGGCCCGGGGGCCGCATACAGCCCGCATCCTCACTTGAAGTGGCCCTCAGTACAACTACATGCATATAATCTGAAAAGTGCAGTGTAAAAATGCACAAAATTACTTCTTGCATTAATGTTGGTCTGCTGTTCTTGCACTGAAAAAAAGGAAATCCCAGTAAGTGGTTATTTTTTATTTGCTTCAAACCTTTTGTATTCCTGTTTATACTGTTCAACATGCATTTGAGCATGAACTATGTTAAGTTACTGCACTGTAAACATATTTAAAATTACAGTTTCATCATATCTGGCCCTGTGGTAGTGACGATACATTTAAGTTGCCCATCCCTGGTCTAGATCCATGGGGTACTGTTATTAGTACATTTTTATTAATGTGGTTCATTTTGTGCTTTGTCATGTCTTACAGTAGTTCTTCTGGACCAAGGTTATAATAGTTTTAGATTTTTCATTAGTTTTAGTTTTAATTTCGTTGTGATTTTTTGTTTTCAAATTCAGTTAGTTTTAATTCGTTTTTAGAGCGTGTTTGCTAGTTTTAATTCGTTCTTATTATTTGGAAAATGCTTAGTTTTAGCTTAGTTTTTATTAGTTCTAGTGTTAGTTTTAGTTTTTTTTTGTAATATTTGGTATATTCGTTGGGTGCCAGATTAAATAAGGTCACAATTAATGTTTCCTTTATTTCCTTTGTCTGATCCATCTCAGCCCCAATAAGTTTATTAAGTCATAAAACCAGATAGATGAAATAGATTTCATATCAACCAAAAAGGTTTACGTATGGAAAAAGTTGACAAAGACAAAAACGAAGGACATTTTCACTATAATTTTAGTTAGTTTTGTAACCACAAAATACAGTTTCAGTTAGTTACAGTTTTTTATTTCAGTTAAACGAAAATGTTTTTTCAATTCTAGTTTTCATTATTTCGTTAGTTTTCGTTAACTATAATAACCTTGTTCTGGACCCCTTATTTCATTATACAGTATAGATACTGAACATCTGCTCAGTTAACCTGAGAAGCTAAAAAGCAGGGTGTAGTGTGAAATTGATCTTAAGTCAAATAATAGATGAATGTAGTCCAGTGAACAGAGTAGTAACAGTAGTCAGGAAGAAGAAAGAGGCAGTGTTGAGATTTTTTCTGAAACACTCTTTGTTTGTATTGAACCATTTTGGAGGCATGCTGAGTAGTGGACATGGGAAGATTATACATTTTACTGCTTCTCTTCCCCATTTTTGCTCTCTGATCTTTAAAATTTTGCTACTAACCATTAAAACTGTGTTGTGGAGTGTGCAAAAAAATCCCCTGTGTCATTGTTGATCCCTTTCATTGTTGATTTCTTAATTTATTTCAATGTGGCTGTCAGAAGCATCCAAACATTAGCCTCGTTCTGTGTGAGTTGTATTTATGTGACTTCACTGCACTGCTTGGGTGAACTCAAAATTTCAAGGCAACAAACTTCGAAACAATTTTAAGTTGGACAATTAAACTAAATATTTTAAGTTTTGTTTTTGAGTTTGCTCAACTCTGAATTCAGATTTTTGTCAACTCAACTGTAAGTTGTACTAATAACTTTTAATCCTTTCTTCTGCTAACTTCTGCAATGTGCTGAATTGGCACGATTGTAATGGCACAATGAAATGTCAGCTAATGTTGCGACCACAATTTTGAGTTAGCATTGATATGCTAATAGCTACTCTTGTAGCTGTAACAAGCAGCGCCGCTAGCATCAGTTATCCGCTAGCATCAGTTAGCCGCTAGCATCAGTTAGCTGCTAGCATCAGTTAGCCGCTAGCTTTCGCTAATGACCGAATTTTACAACAAAGAAATAAGAGTTATCAGAACTATTGTCCCTTGTTGTGAACCACAACTTAAAGATATAAGTAACAACAACTCACCAACTGGTTTTTGAGCAGACAACTGGCTTCCTTTGTTGTGCTAACTTACATTATTGCCCTAAATGTCAATAATTTATATTTCCAAGTTTTCCCAACTTAAATCAATGTTTTAGGCCAAAAAATACAAGTTGGCTTTTTTGCAGTGTGTAACCACTATTTTATCACTTCTATTTTTCTAGAGCTGCAAAATCATTTGTATTACAATATATGTTATCCATTTGTGTAAAAAAAATCAATAGCTGTTGATATTGTTTTTAAATATTTTCTTTATGAGTCTAACGTGATTCATTTCTATTGTAAGTTAGTTAGCTTTTCTTTTTGTGTCTGATAGAAAGTATAACACCACAATATATATTACTTATTAATCTTATTCATGTATTTATTTTTTTATTATTTAATGTGTATTATGTATGTATATATTTGATTGTATTTTATTCTAACTTAAACAGCTTTAACAGCTGTATGTGTCTGCACAGATACAGAACATGCATTAATAATAATAAAGGCTACACACAGTTATCAATGTTTCTCTTTGTAGCCAGTGACCTGTTTAACACCTGCACATGAATTATAATATGCATTCTGTATTTATATTGGAACTGTGTCCTGCTCAGAGGCACAGAACATGTTTTTAATTATTTATTTATTTATTTATTATTTAATTAAGTTTAATTTTAATTAATTTAATTAAGTATAATATTCAAGATATATAAAGATATATCTTAAATATTATACTTAATTATTTACTATTCCAGAATATGATTGTGGAGTCCATTGAGCAATGGCAATTTTTTATTAGGTTAAACGTTTCAGGGATAACTGAAATCATGTAACTCATATCAAACCCTACACTCGGGAATGATCAGCCTCACATGTGACTGAATGAAAATGACAATAAACTATGAGAAAAGTGTTTATTGCTGACAGACAGACTCTCATAGTCTTTTTAACTTAATACTATCCATAATAAATCTTAATGTGCAAAATAAGAAATCATGAAAGGAAAAAAGATGATGAAAAGTTTTCAATCCCCTCGTTTTTTATCATAAGTAATGTAATCATAACAAATGCATGTGTACAGGTGTACATATTTACAATCATAGTGTCAGAGATTTATTCTGAAACTCTTAATCACAAAAAATACCAATTCCACATAATGTTGCTTTGATGAATAGAACATCATGATGTACGGTACCAATAGAAATATACCAGGAGTTAAAGTCGGGATGGAACGGCGCTTCAAAATTAGTTAATGTTTTTATATTTGGTTAAATCGTTTATAGCCATTTTACCATAGATATGTGTTTTACAACAATCTAAATATTAATTTATTTCTATTTAATATCACAATAAATAAAATTACTTACCTACCTGTACTTCATTTGCAAAGATGTACTTAGACGTTTGCAATTTGATGAAATGAATGAGATATTCAATTCTGTTGTGAATAACTGCCAAGTGGTTTGGATGTTTTTCCATGTTATTTTAAGAATGTTATTTCTGTTTTAAGAAATGAGCCAAACCAATGGAGAAAAACTGTAACTCGTATTTCCCCTTGTCTGCCACGTGTTTTATAGAGAGCAGGGCAGAACAGTGCTGTGAGGAAAAAACGCTGAGCTGATGTCAATTAACTTTATTTCATATCAGAATTCCAATTATCTGAAAAGTTCATTGTGTAGCCTAAAAGTAGTGGATTCATATTAGCTAATATTTCTCATTATATGCCATGTGTCCTTTACTGAGAAGACAGGCAGCATGAGACCAAATTAATTAACTTATATTTTTCATGTAGCTCTGATAGTAATGACTGAAATATATATTTTTTTGAAAGGTCAAGCATTGACCAACCATGATTTAAACAGAATATACTACATTATTTTTGCCTTGACATATATATTTTTTAAAAATATGTTCATGTAACAACATCTTTAGTCATTGTCTTAATTTTCCAGAGTATACAATGAGTATATCATCAGGTTGACACAAACATGAATGCAAATGAATGATAATGTTGCTCCATTGGTGCCTAAACCACAGTTTGCTCACATGTTCACCAATACAACTGACTTTGTGTTGATAATATGTCAATGCAGCTTGTTGCACTGCCGCCAAGTGGCCAAAAATATGTCAATGCAGCTTGTTGCACTGCCACCAAGTGGCCAAAAATATATGTCAATGCAGCTTGTTGCACTGCCACTAAGTGGCCAAAAATATATGTCAATGCAGCTTGTTGCACTGCCACCAAGTGGCCAAAAATATGTCAATGCAGCTTGTTGCACTGCAGCCAAGTGGCCAAAAATATGTCAATGCAGCTTGTTGCACTGCCACTAAGTGGCCAAAAATATATGTCAATGCAGCTTGTTGCACTGCCACCAAGTGGCCAAAAATATGTCAATGCAGCTTGTTGCACTGCAGCCAAGTGGCCAAAAATATGTCAATGCAGCTTGTTGCACTGCCACCAGGTGGCCAAAAATATGTCAATGCAGCTTGTTGCACTGCCACCAAGTGGTCAAAAATATATGTCAATGCAGCTTGTTGCACTGCCACCAAGTGGCCAAAAATATATGTCAATGCAGCTTGTTGCACTGCCACCAAGTGGCCAAAAATATGTCAATGCAGCTTATTGCACTGCCGCCAAGTGGCCAAAAATATGTCAATGCAGCTTGTTGCACTGCCACCAAGTGGCCAAAAATATATGTCAATGCAGCTTGTTGCAGTGCCACCAAGTGGTAAAAATATATGTAAATGCAGCTTGTTGCACTGCCACCAAGTGGCCAAAAATATGTCAATGCAGCTTGTTGCACTGCCACCAAGTGGCCAAAAACATATGTCAATGCAGCTTGTTGCACTGCCGCCAAGTGGCCAAAAATATGTCAATGTAGCTTGTTGCACTGCCACCAAGTGGCCAAAAATATATGTCAATGCAGCTTGTTGCACTGCCACCAAGTGGCCAAAAATATATGTCAATGCAGCTTGTTGCACTGCCACCAAGTGGCCAAAAATATGTCAATGCAGCTTGTTGCACTGCAGCCAAGTGGCCAAAAATATGTCAATGCAGCTTGTTGCACTGCCACCAGGTGGCCAAAAATATGTCAATGCAGCTTGTTGCACTGCCACCAAGTGGTCAAAAATATATGTCAATGCAGCTTGTTGCACTGCCACCAAGTGGCCAAAAATATATGTCAATGCAGCTTGTTGCACTGCCACCAAGTGGCCAAAAATATGTCAATGCAGCTTGTTGCACTGCCGCCAAGTGGCCAAAAATATGTCAATGCAGCTTGTTGCACTGCCACCAAGTGGTAAAAATATATGTAAATGCAGCTTGTTGCACTGCCACCAAGTGGCCAAAAATATGTCAATGCAGCTTGTTGCACTGCCACCAAGTGGCCAAAAATATATGTCAATGCAGCTTGTTGCACTGCCGCCAAGTGGCCAAAAATATGTCAATGCAGCTTGTTGCACTGCCGCCAAGTGGCCAAATATATGTCAATGCAGCTTGTTGCACTGCCGCCAAGTGGCCAAAAATATGTCAATGCAGCTTGTTGCACTGCCACCAAGTGGCCAAAAATATATGTCAATGCAGCTTGTTGCACTGCCGCCAAGTGGCCAAAAATATGTCAATGCAGCTTGTTGCACTGCCGCCAAGTGGCCAAAAACATGTCAATGCAGCTTGTTGCACTGCCGCCAAGTGGCCAAAAATATGTCAATGCAGCTTATTGCACTGCCGCCAAGTGGCCAAAAATATGTCAATGCAGCTTATTGCACTGCCGCCAAGTGACCAAAAATATGTCAATGCAGCTTGTTGCACTGCCGCCAAGTGGCCAAAAATATGTCAATGCAGCTTGTTGCACTGCCACCAAGTGGCCAAAAATATGTCAATGCAGCTTGTTGCACTGCCGCCAAGTGGCCAAAAATATGTCAATGCAGCTTGTTGCACTGCCGCCAAGTGGCCAAAAATATGTCAATGCAGCTTGTTGCACTGCCACCAAGTGGCCAAAAATATGTCAATGCAGCTTGTTGCACTGCCGCCAAGTGGCCAAAAATATGTCAATGCAGCTTGTTGCACTGCCACCAAGTGACCAAAAATATGTCAATGCAGCTTGTTGCACTGCCGCCAAGTGGCCAAAAATATATGTCAATGCATATTCTAAGGTAAATCACAACTAGTTAAGTGATTGCCAACGAGGTGCCCCTTTTTCATGTCCGCCCCTGCCCCTTTGATTGTTTGTTCACGCCACTGTCAGACAGTACAGCATCCTCTGCAGTCTGCTGTCAGGACTGAACACAGATTGGTTGGTATGCTGTCCTGAATCCCCTCTGAATTTCACATTTCATTTCCATTGTGTGTGTGTGTGTGTGTGTGTGTGTGTGTGCTCCTGTGTGCTGAAGTCATAGTGAGCTCTCTGACATAGTTGCCATGGTGAATTTTTGACCAGCCAATCAAAGCTTTGTCTGCAGTGTGTGTGCAAACACATACACTCATACACATACTATATAAAACACACACTACACAGCACACATTCATTTCTTCTCAGATATGTGTAATAAAGCACGTCTATGTCTCCCTCCTCTCTATCTACCACCCACCCCCAGTCTGTTTGGTCTCTAGGCTCTCCTTCGTGTTATTGCCATGGAAACTCGACCAAGATTGCAGGGTTGCAGCAGCAATGAGGGTAATAATAGTGAGTTTGAGATTGAGGGTGAAACAGCCAGGCAGAGACATAGGAGGTTAATTGGGGTAAAATGAGATATTAGGGAGATTTATATTTTATTTTAAATCAATAAACCAGTGAGTGTCTCAGTCATCAAACCACATCTCCATTTTATCCTTTTAGTGTCTTTCTTTTCATGAGTCTGTGTATTCAGGTCATCAGTTATCTGACTTTCTTGCTGATCACAAGTCTCTGTCTCTTCCTGTCAGTTGTATTCCCCCCTTTATTCCTTCTCTTTCCCGAACAAAACCCTGCTGACGCTGCCGTGCTTCCACCCACAGTGAGGCTAATACAGGATGTGTTTAGCCTCAGTAAACACCCCTGCTTCTAGTGATCAAGAGTGATCCTGATTGAAATGACTGTATCATAACTAGGTCTTATCACTGTCACTCAAAACGCTATTAATAGACTGCATTGCTCCCATTAACATATTCTATTCCTTTCCCCTCCTCCTACTCCTCCTCTGACAGAGCCTTTCTCCTGATCATTTTCTGACTTGGCAACTTAAAAGCCGCACCACATTACAAGCCTGTTTGTTTTCATTACCCTTCTATTCCCTTGATCATGCTTTGAGATAAAGTTCATTGAAAGATGTGGTATTCTGTGGTTGCAACATTTTACTTGTTACATGTATGATTTATATTAATGACTGCTTGGTCCCACAGCTCTGAATCACAATGATTCATTTAGTAGTGTTGTGCTCATTAATGAGGCCTGAATAAAGATGGCATTATACTACACACACAGAGGACACAAGGGGATTTCCTCTGATCTTTCTGGGGAATTTAGGGGAGTTAAATGACCCAAGATGTTTAAATGTTGGGTTTTTGAGGCCCCCACAGCCACCCACTGTCACATAGGCCTTTTGCTTGGGTGTATCTAGTTATAGTTTGTAAGTGGGGGTGCAAGTTTAGACACAGGAAAGGGGAGGTTAGATTTCTCCATTGGAGTGACTGATATGAAGTGGGGGGTCTGGGGATCCTCCCCCCAGAGAATTTTGAGTGACACTTTATTTCCTGCATTCTGGTGAACTTTTATGCACTCATTTGTGCCATTTGTGAATCCATTTATGGTGTAAATTTGTTTGATCAATGAAAAACACAAAATTCAGGCACCAGACAATTCAAAATATAATGGAATATAATACAATAAGGCCTCCCTGCTGAGTCGGAGCACAGGTAAGCATTCATTCTAAAACCTATTACCTCCTTATTTCCGCTGTTTTTATTTCTTATGGAGGCTGCAGCAGGCTCAATTTTAGAAATATACTGGAGATACTGGTATCATATGAAACTAGAAGATCCATTGGTACCAAGCATGTCAGGATATCTGTCGAGGAAGTTGCCGAAATAACGCTGCAAAGTTATTTGTTGATTCATGTGACCTCTGACGTCATGCTATCTAAATGATAATGGCTCTCTGGGTTTCCACAAGTCTTCTCTTTACATACATGCAATTTAAGGCAAAACATTCAGCATTCAGAGAATGTATGCTATCCACACTACAGTATATTGACAATAAGGGGTTTCTCAGCAGTTTGAAGAACAGAAGTGCTCATCATCCAATCGCTGAAATTACTGAAACCTCCAAAATGAAAAAAAAAGTTTTTGGAATTCATGGATTTTTCTATGTTGTTCCAAAGTTCTTGGCATATTGATGTAATATTCTGGAGGGTTTATCCATTCAAATATCACAATGGCATTTTTTATAATTGAGCACCAAATGTATGTAACAAACGGTATCAACACAAATATTGCTGCAACAACTTCTGGGACAAAGTCCAACATGGAAATGGACCTCAAGGGGGCACATATTAATGTTATTAGGTTTAAATAACTAATTAATTTCGTCATGTTTATTAGATATTTCTGACTAGAACAACTTGACACACAGTGCTGAGCTGCATCTCATCTCAATTAATCTTCAGGTTCACAGCTTTCAGATGATGTTCACAACTTCTATGTAGCATTGATTGTTGACCTGCTATCTCCCCCTAAATATCCACTGCCCACAACCTCCAATTCTCAATAAAAAGGAGTCTGAATGGTCAAAGAGGTTAATTCATTGTTGAACTCCCAGACTTTTATAGCTCATATGTCCTTCAGCAAGATTTCTACTCATGTTCAAAACTTTTTGCACATTCAAAACATGTCCCATGTCTGTTCTCTGACAATTAAGTCTAATGTATTGCATTTCTCTGCTGTGGATCATTCAGTCTCTTGTTCCGTTTGTGACTTGATGAGACAAAGTTTAGAGAAGCATCTGTACGCTTTGCTTCATGGGAGGTGAAAAACGGGTTAGGAAAAGATGAAGGGCTTTGCCAGTCTCTGAATGTTCCTGCCCTCTCTACAGTGACAAAACACGCAAAAAAGGGCATTTATTGGTCTGTAAGCAGTGCTTTTGTGAGCATTGATCTGTTATCTTGAACAGGTGTTCAGCATAAGTTACCATGGCGATGTACTCCAGTAAGAAGTGAACCTGCATTGCAGTTAACCCTGAAGAGAAAAACAAAATTAAATGGGTTCAAATAGAGAGAGACAGATTTGATATCAAACTTTTATTTTGTTACTGAGACACCACTGGAAAACAGAAATGTAAGGATGTCTGTCTATATCAGTACACTGTCACAGTTGTAAATGTTTCAAATGTAAAAGTTCAGTCATCCACAACATTGTCCTGCCTGCCCAAATGTAATGGCACTCTAAAGCAATCATGGTCCCAATGCAAGGCTGTTCCTGTTTGATAACACACGTCTCAATCCAACGGTTCAAGTGTCCAGTATGTGGAGATGGAAAATAAAAGAAGCAGACTGTGGGTTCATTTGAAGTGTAGAGCGTTACAGTCACACAATGGATGAGATGTTCTTCAGTACCGACATTTACATGTACACGTTATTTACACGGACCAGTACCGCAGCTCAGGTACGGCCTTTGACAGTAACTTACATGTAACTTATGTTATTAGATTCTGCTAGCTAATAAGAAAAAACTAAGTGGTTAACATGTGAAAAACAACACCAAAAATTAAAAAAAAAAAAACATTTGGTTGGTGGGCCTTTTCATCGATTAAAACTCTTTGTTTAGGCATAGTGCCACTCTGAAAGCTTCTCAAGGTAACTTTTATAGGATAAAGTGTATATGAGCCATCCAACAAAGCATTACATACTGTACAACAGAAGAAAAAATTACAGAGAATAGTGTGAACACACATCAACACACATCAACATAGGAGTGATCAATGACCCTTGTTTAAATGTGTCTCTCAATACCAATCATGCTGATAGCTGCAGAGGGGGTCATCCCTATGTTCCCCAGGTCCTATATTCCCCAGGTCCTATGCTCCTGCTCGGGGAACATAGGACCTGGGGAACATAGGACCCTTTTTTAGAAAAAAGGTCCTATGTTCCCCATTTTTCCCAAAAAGGGTCCTATGTTCCCAGTTTTTCCCAAAAAGGGTCCTATGTTCCCTGCTCGGGGAACATAGGACTCTTTTTTAGAGAAAAGGTCCTATGTTCCCCGTTTTTCCCAAAAAGGGTCCTATGTTCCCCTGTAGCAATACATACTGGGGAACATAGGACCCTTTTTCTGAAAAACGGCCCTATGTTCCCCGCAATCTATGGCCCACCTTAGCTCAAGCAGCCCAAAACTTAAATTTGCACAACAGCTACTTTTTGCTTGCTTTGCGGTTCATTTTTTTGGCCTTTTAAATACGGCTAAGGCCTATTTGCCATGGAATTCGGCAGTAATGGTGGAAAAAGTTACGAACCGGGGAACATAGGACACTTTTTGGGAAAAGGGTCCTATGTTCCCCAGTCTCATACAAAGAGGGGAACATAGGACCTGGGGAACATAGACACACTCCCCTGCAGAGAACATTCACTTATGGCGGTTACCATCAACTCACTTTGAGTCTTACAGCAACCAAAGCAGATCTAAGCTGCAACTGCAGTTGGTAGCAATGTCAATGTTTCCTCCAGCTATCAGCATGTGTGTGGAGTTCCAAGGTATTCACATGACAGCAGGTTTTTACAGCCAATTTCTATCAACACATTATAAGCCTTGCAGTGTACTAAACAGACATGAGTCCATTGAGGTTAGCATGTAGCTACTTACAGTAACATTTCAGTCTTCTAGCCATCTACACATTACATAAAAATCAGTGGGCTAACACTGGTGTCTGTCCAGGTTGTGGATGGATGGACTTGTTGGTGGACTGGCTCCAGGCCTGACTGAACATGTCTTTTAGCCTATGCTAAACATTAGCATTTTCCACCGAGCTAACAACCCAAACCATCAGGCTGGGTTCACACACAGGATATACTGATGAGTATAAAGATACAAATGTCTATGTACAGCAATAGAAACAGCAAACTGTTACTGTAGTTGATTAATATAAACAGCTAATAGCTCATGTCAAATGATTATAAATCTGATAGAAAAAACAACAACAACAGCAACAACAACAATAAACTGAACCTACACCAAGAATCAGTTCTGACTAATATTCTGTAACTGCTCATTTTGGACCCTCTGGATTTACATGACATACAGTAAGTAACATGTCACCAGTCCTGCTGGACAGTTGTCTTAGTCCACTGTCTTGATCTGATAAAAAAAAAAAAAGTAGTGCAACATTGTGGGAAATAAAAAAAGGGAACGGTTCAAATTGTTAGTTACATTTTTTTCTTATCATAAACATAGTTACATAATCAGCTCTTGAGGTGTTGCTAGGTGTATTTTTGAACTCCAGACAGAGCCAGGCTAACTGCTTCCCTCTGGATCATCCCTATGTTCCCCGTGCAGGAAACATAGGACCTTTTTTAGAAAAAAGGCCCTATGTTTTTCCCCAAAAAGGGTCCTATGTTCCCCTGTAGCAATCTATCAATCTTTACGGTAGACCCTCAGCATGGCCAGCAGGCCTACCGTTGCATGGCCCAAAACTTAAATTTGCACAGCAGCTACTTTCTGGTTACTTTGCAGTTCATTTTTTGGCTTTTTAAATAGGGTTAGGGTTAGGGTTAGGCCTATTTGCCATGGAATTTGGCAGTAATGGTGGAAAAAGTAACAGACCGGGACCCTTTCTGGGAAAAGCCTGGAAAAAGGGTCCTATGTTCCCCATTCTCATACAAAGAGGGGAACATTGGACCCGGGGAACATAGACACACTCCCCTTCCCTCTCCTTTTTTTCTTTATGCTAAGCTAGGCTAACCAGGACCTGACTCAGCTTGTGCGCATATAATTAATCTCAATCTTCTTATAATGACTCTCTGGCAAAGAAAATAAAAATAGGTGTATTTCCCCAAATGTGGGATCTATTCTTTAAACTAGTTTTATTTTAAAATAATATGTATCCTTAACAAGCAATAAATCCACTTGGTAGTACCAGTGTCCTTAGTCTATTGAGAAACACCATAGAGCGTTGTGTTGTATCAGTGGGTTGTAAGAGCATGCTGATCTGACCTGTCTGCTGTGAGGCAACAGTGGTGAGTCACACAAAGTCATAGAAAATGAAGTGAATTCCAGCAGCTTTACTGACTGACTTCCAGCAAAAAATGCATTGTTATTGATATATGACTGCTTTCGGGATCCTCCAGCAACAGTTGCAGAATACTACAGTTTCCAACAGTAGTGTTAGTATATATATATATTTCCTTCCTGGCTGGCTACAGGACTAATTGTAAGGAAACTGACCATGCACTCATACGAGTGCAGATGGTTGCCATGATAAATTGGCAACGAATTGGATAAGCAAATATAAAAAAAATACATACACGAATCAAATATATTTGTGTAAATATATCATATTAATAGAGATTCAATGAAAGAAAAGACGAAAATAACTGATTATTATAAATATAACATAATTATTAAGTAGTTATCTGTGGATCATTCACATGCTGATTCCTGTTGGTATAAAAACTTTCACCAGCTGGTTACATCTATGAACATATGTGTTGTAACCAGGAGGTCATTCATTGTGTAACAATAGGTAGTATGAAGGCGACAACTAACACCAACAAACCAGGTACCTTTTATATGCAAGTGAGCTCATAAACGGCTAGTCATTACCAGCACCAGTCACAAACTAAAGACTCACTTCAACGTCAGCTGGTTTAACCTGTTTATCATACGATAATTTCATAATATTAGTCAGGCAGCTTAGGACCAGATTTGAGAAGAAAGGGGACACGCCGGACAAAAGCAGCAATTTTTTTCCACATTCTCTCTATCACCATAGGTTTCAATTTTTGGTAGGAGCCACTTCATCAAGATTGTGGATCGGAGATGTCAGCCATATAAAGTCTATGAGAACCAATATATCTTCCAAGCCACTTAGAAGGTCAATCTTGGTGTCAAAATCTACATTTTCTGGGTCAAGGAATCATTTAAAGCTATTGAGAATATCACTAGATGATTATTTGGTCAAATAGATATGTTCATTCTCCACATGTTTTTACGTAATTCGAAGGTTCCTAAGTGGTCGGATATATATGTCATTTTGATCTCAACAAGTAATACAATGTACATCAGTAAAGATTCTCACTGTAAATAATTTGTTGATCAAGATCTGACATGAGATTAAAGCTTTCCCTTGATTTTATTTAGCAGTGTACATGGCAGCTAATCCACTCTCCCGTGAATACAGATTCCAAACATTTTCAACTCAGGATTCCTGCTGCAGCACTTGAAGCTAGTTGCCTACCAGTCTGGGTGAAAATGAACATATCTATTTGATCAAATAATCATCTAGTGATATTCTCAATAGCTTTAAATGATTCCTTGACCCAGAAAATGTAGATTTTGACACCAAGATTGACCTTCTAAGTGGCTTAGAAGATATACTGGTTCTCATAGACTTTATATGGCTGCCATCTCCCATACGCAATCTTGATGAAGTGGCTCCTACCAAAAATTGAAACCTATGGTGATAGAGGGTATGTGGAAAAAAATTGGTGCTTTTTTCCGGCGTGTCCCCTTTATTTAGCTAAGCTGCCTGACTATATAGCTTCAAGGGGTATAATAAAATTTGATTGTTAAGGCTGAAACAGTTTTTGCTCTTTTGTAAAATAGCAAATCATGCACTTGAATTCCTACACTAGAAATACTAGCAAATAAAAATATCTGACTACAGTGAAAAGACAAAGCAATGGGACGGAGCAGAAAGAGAGAGTGGTTTCCTGTGGTTGAATCAGGTTTGACTTGTGTATGTTGGCCGCAGCAATGATCAGGTACAGCCACATTCAATGTAATCACTATACGTAACCACATATGACACTTGGTACAATTCCCTTTCAGTGTGACACAGTACTTCCTCCTCCTCTAACCACATTTAAGCACAGATGACTTCTGGGTCTGGGGCTTCACAGAGCTCTCAAAAAATAATCACACACATTCGTCTTCATGTTATCTTCATTTAAAAACACTGTTAGCAAAACCATGACTGCAACAAATGTCATTTCCTAATTTGAGAACTTCATCAGAATACTTAAAATAGGAATTCACAAGAGAAATATATAAAAAAATCCTCAGTTTTAAGACATTGATACATGAGATATGAGCATAAACATACTTCTTCCAATACTGCCCTCCTGATTGTATATCGTGTGCTATATTCCAAAGGTTTCCCTTACAAACACACAACAGTATTCCAACAGGAGTTACACCAAAAGCTCTGCAAATGTTCCTGTCAATTGTATCTCCTATTATATTACTTTGTCACTAAAAGCAAACAAAACTATACTCAAATGTACAATTTTGAAACTAAGATATTCACTATAATTGTTGTACTGACTTGTAATGAGTACTAACTTATAATCCACCGACATGCCTTTACATCAAATTAGATAAAAAATGTCTTGTGTTTGCTTATAAACCACATTCACTATCATCAATCATATCAAAATATACTTCTCTGTCTCCAACACTATACAAAGGGATAATACATTTATGTATGGGATTATTTCTTTGTATACAGACTGTATATTTAATCACAGTATTCATGTTAAACGCAGTCTCACTGAAATTCATGAAATAAGCATGCAGGGGGAAAAATAGGCCAATTCACAGATGTTCATTTTTGTATGCAAAAATAATTAACTTTAATGCTCGTGGAGTATTCTATCATTACATTCCTCAGGATTGTGCCTGCCATGTCTTTCATATAATAAGAGCATATTTGCTAAAGGTTTTGGCAGATAAAGCAGCTTTGGTTAAGGGGTTAGGGTTACTGTTAAACTGTAAAATGACAACTAGAAAATTCTAAGTGAAGTCAGGTTCTTGGGTCTGAAAGTGAATAACACGTACATCCACCTCTGCCCTACAAAGTCTAACTGCAGTAATTGCTTTTTTTTGGTCGAAATTGAGTTTTAACTAAAAATGAACTCCTTGATGTCTGTTTTATCTTGTGACAAAGTTTTAGGGTAACACTTTACAATAACCATCTAAGTGATGTTTATAGATGGTTTATAGACCAATTATTAACCATTCACAAAGTGCTATACATATTTAAGCTTTAAATGTTTTCAACCAATTTCTTAAAGGTATATGAATCATTTCAAAATCATTAACATACTTAATATGGTGTAAACATTTTATAATGAGTGCAAATAAAACTATTAATACACTATAAATTATAATTTATTGGTTTGTTAATGGTAAAGTAACTATGAACTTACATTAATATACCATATATTTGCCATTTAAAAATGATGTAGTTAGTTAAACATTAATAAGTTACGTATTTTCCATTCTAAGTGGCTTATATACGGTTAATAAATGATGATTAAACATTAATAAACTATCTGTTTACCATTTATAAATGATGGTTATTGTGTGTTAAGTGTTACCAGTTTTAGATTTCAATTTTGCTTTATTTCAGAGAAATAATGGTATAAAAAATTGCAGTAACTACAAAATCCAACTCAAAACCAAAGCAAACCGCAGTAACTTCACTTGACGGTCTGATTTTATATATATACGAATTTAAACATGAAACCAAAGTAGACGGTCTGATACATTTGTATTTCTTTATAAGTTTATTTGATAGGGAAATTATTAACTATATATTGATGAAGTAAAAAAAAGTGAGATAAAATTATATTAAGACTAAAATATAACATTACTTTATCATATTAAGTCTAAAATACACAAATATTTGAATAGAGTTGTTAAACACTTAAATAAATGTATAAGAAAATCTATTTGAAAATGTTTCTTCACTGAAAACAAAATATAAAAGCTGAAAGAAGAAAACAACATTACTATTAGAACCTTTTAAAGCAAAGCCAGAGTGCAGTAACTACATTTTTGGGGTCAAAGGTCAAATAAATCGTCATGATTTTTCAGCATAAAAATGACATCATCAATACATGTAGAAATAAATGTTATATCACTGACCTACTTGTAACTAATATTGCTGGCCAGTTAAAAACATTAAAAAACTTTAAAGTATTTTTTCTCAGTTTTACTCTTTGCCTAGTTACTGCAGTTAGACTCTGTCCATGACAGTTTACCTCAGCACTCCTATGGTAAACTAGTGGTGCTTCCTCTACATGTCTGCTGCCGCTAGAGCTAAAACTATTTAAGGAAAACATTGAATAGCCTTTTCTCTGATGATACATTAACATAGCCTGTTTGTTTCAACATAAACTTATTGACGTGGTGCAATATTGTACTGAAATTCTGAACCTGGTCTCACAGGAATCCGTGAAATAGCTACGGATTTCGCTTAACTCAAAATCCATGGAATAGCCACGGAATCACTCAAATTTCCGTGAAACTGACACGGATTTCGCTACAATGCAAGTTAATGACAGTCATATCCCGTGGCTATTCCATGGATATTTTTTCCTTTTGGTTTGTTCCAAGTCACGTGACTTTCAAGGTTTCGGCGGTCAGAACAAAAAACATGGCGGATATTTCTCTCATTTTTAGTGAAAAAAAATCAATATTTTGACTTAGTTTCTGCATAAAAATCGATTTTGATCACATTTCTAGTGAGAAATATATGTTTTATTTTCTAAATATTCACTCAGTGAATGTACATAATCACTTTGTATGTTGGAATAGCCACGGGATATGACTGTCATTAACTTGCATTGTAGCGAAATCCGTGTCAGTTTCACGGAAATTTGAGTGATTCCGTGGCTATTCCACGGATTTTGAGTTAAGCAAATCCGTGGCTATTTCACGGATTCCTGTGAGACCATGTTTGAAATTCTCTATGAGACTATTTGAAGGAAACTTGCTGCAATGCCTGACAACATAGCTAAAAGTTTCGATTTCAGCAACAAATATGGGATGTTCCAACTCACAGCTTTTGGGATCCCAATGTTTAAAAGGTACATGTTCTATGATGTGCTTAAAAGTTTAATCTTATTACTGTTCATCAGCCACCATTTGGCCAAATGTAAAGAATGCACACACTGGCCCACAGAGAGCACATCCACTTCCTGTTGTACTAGTTCCTCAGCAGAAGCAAACATTAATTAGGTAGGGTGAATTCGGGTAATGTGGGACACTTTTTGCAATTTTGAATTTGTTATATTTTTCAAAATTTAAAAATATGTCAGTTTCAATAACTTCAGTCACATGACACCCATGGTAGACCAATAGTAAAGGTTTTGATGACTGTATTTACTTTAACCCTTTGATGCACAACATGGTCTAAAGTGACCCAACAGTTTTTATGTTCTATATATTTGCAATAAATTAGTTTCATCATTCAGTATTCCAGGTTTTGCTCAATTAGTTTGTTTTTGGTCATCATACATCCTAATTTTATGTTTTCATTAATTCATTTTTTTAAATAAAATCCCTTTTGTGTCACTACACTAATGCACAACATATCCATTTTTAGCTAAGTAGCTTGCTAAGCTAACTACTTAGCTAACTTCTTGGCTAAGTATTTGGCAAAATAGCTTGCTAAGCTAACTACTAAGCTAACTTTTTGGCTAAGTAGCTTGCTAAGCTAACTACTTAGCTAACTTCTTGGCTAATAATACAAAAACGTTTTTTTCTTCATAAAGTATGAGAGGCAACATGGAAATAATGATCTGTTGTTATCAAAAACAAGATATTTAAAGAATACTTGGAATATTCAATCATAAAATAAGTTGATATCAAAAACACACAGCAGCATTAAATAACATGGGAA
Organism: Centropristis striata; assembly: GCF_030273125.1. Lineage (NCBI taxonomy): Eukaryota > Metazoa > Chordata > Actinopteri > Perciformes > Serranidae > Centropristis > Centropristis striata. Next base: position 24,267,476 of record NC_081527.1, on the reverse strand, counting down.
ATGAATGTGGGTCATTTTGACCATGTTGTGCATAAGAAGGGGGGTTAATATGTTGTGCATCAAAGGGTTAAGCAGGAAATAAACCAGCCAAACCTTAAATGTCCCACATTACCCGAATCCACCCTACAGCTGAGTACTTTTTCTAGTGATAGTTGTTAATAAATCGGCATAACATAATTTGAGATATTGTTAGAAATGTTTTCTGTATAATATTTCATCGTTCAGCTTTCACTGCAGTCTTGACTAACATTTGTAGTCTTTTATTTCACATTTAGCTCAAGTGGTTCTTGTTCTGCAATAGTACTGTAAGATTGCCCTTCGCCACATACTATAAATACATACAACCCACACATAACAATTACAAGTGTCAATGATTGTGCTCTGTAGTGGCAAAATCACTAGACAAGTATCTGCTAATATGGTGGCAACAATACCAAAGTAGAAGTTTAATTTTAAATTATTATTAAGATTTCCTCTTCCATCTACATTCAAATATTGTTTCCATTACTTAATACATAGCTGTTTAGCCTTCTTTATAAACAGTGCTGACTGTTTAAATTGTCAAAAGAAAACAACATCTATTGTATGAACTCCTTGTTAGCTGCATTGTGAAATCTGAAAACAGTAATGACTACTGTGTTCATATGATGATGTTCCTACTAGAGGTCGACCGATATATCGGCCAGCTGATATATCGGGCCGATATTTGTTTTTGTTTTTTACTTGTGTGCGTTTGCCGATCAATGAGCCCATTTCACTGAGCCAACAGCAGGCAAGGCTTGGTGCAACATCTCCATTCTCTGGTGAGCTGCTGCTGATACCAGAAAAAAGAAAAACACATCAAATATGTGGATCATCTGAGGCGCCACCACCTCGAGGCCTAGAACAACATACACATGTTTAATATCCAACTGTTCAAATGTTTTGTTGAACCTGGTCTCACAGGAATCCGTGAAATAGCCACGGATTCGCTTAACTCAAAATCCATGGAATAGCCACGGAATCACTCAAATTTCCGTGAAACTTACACGGATTTCCCTACAATGCAAGTTAATGACAGTCATATCCCGTGGCTATTCCATGGATATTGTTTCCTATTGGTTTTTTCGAAGTCACGTGACTTTCAAGGTCCCGGCGGTCAGAACAAAAAACATGGCGGACAGTTCTCTAATTTTTGGTGAAAAAAATCAATATTTTGACTTAGTTTCTGCATAAAAATGAATTTTGATCACATTTCTAGCGAGAAATATATGTTTTATTTTCTAAATATTCACTCAGTGAATGTACATAATCACTTTGTATGTTGGAATAGCCACGGGATATGACTGTCATTAACTTGCATTGTAGCCAAATCCGTGTCAGTTTCACGGAAATTTGAGTGATTCCGTGGCTATTTCACGCATTTTGAGTTAAGCAAATCCGTGGCTATTTCACGGATTCCTGTGAGACCAGGTTGCTTTTGTTTATTTTGTTAATTAATGTTTCTTGTTTTGTTGAGATTGAGACTTAATTGAGACTTGTGTAACATTTGTTCTCATTGTGTCATTTTTATCATGTAAATGGAGGGAGAAAAGGCAATATAGGCTTCCAGAATCTGCCCCAAAAAATCGGCAGCACATATCGGGGATCGGTTAAGATTGATGTCAAAATAATCGGTATCGGCATCGGCCTTAAAAAACCTGTATCGGTCGACCACTATCTATAACCTTTACAGCTTTTAGAACACTCTACATCTTCACACCAGCTACTCTCCAAACTTACAGCTGAAATTATTAATGACAGCAACAAAACCAAAAGCAAAGAATGAGATCACTGATTATCACCAGAAACCTTCTGGAATCCTTTTTTTTTATCAAACACTACTCCTTGTTGATCAATCAGGGTACTTGTTATTTAACTTAGACATACAATAAGTGCCTGCTGTCTCTTGTTGGGTAGAAAATAAAATGTTGCACACTGACACATTTAAAGGAGTTGAATAGCAACAATATACACTTGATTTATCAGCTTGTTTAACAAAAACACACTGAAATATTACAATAGAAGTCCTCTACACTCAGTTATTGTGTACTCAATGAAAAACATAGCTCTTTACAACAGCAGCAGCAAACAGCAGCAGCAGCAACATCGTCTCCAGCAACATCGCCACCTAAATCTTCATCATAGCCCTGCATCTACAAATCCAATCATCAGAAATATATAAATATGTACACAGATATAATATCCACTGGGTTGTGTCATCTGTTGACATTGTCATTGAGCTGCAGTAATTGTGCTTTCTTAAATTCTACATGACCAAGCCTTAGGAAAATATGTTCCCTGACATATTTCCTCCAAAACACTGACTGCTTAGAGTCCTTCCAGTCCTGTCCATGTGACTAGCCCACAGTCACAGCACGTCTCTTTTGATGGCACTTGGGCACTAAGTTAAACAAGGAATGTAAACACTGGGTGTAGAAAATGATGAGCAATGTCTGTTCTTCTAGTCATCAGTAAACAGTCAATTACAGTACAATTTTTCCTCTAACATTGATGAAGTACAATTTTTTTCTACTTCATGAAGTCAACCACATATGCAAAAGCAAAGTTTATGTGGAATAATACACACTGACTGAGAATAGGGCCACTGAAAGACTCATCCCAAGAATAAATTAGTGGGAAAAATAGTAATTATGGTATAAGAATAAAGTTTTCATTACATAAAGGAAAAAGTCCTAATAGTATGAGTATTAAGTTGTTATTTTATTTAAACATTTTAACACCTGCAACGAGTTGTTTTGACAATAAGTCACACTATTCTGAAAATAAAGTTAAAATTTTCCTAAAAACAAAACATAATATTTCAAGGATAAGATTGTAAAATTCTTTACATTTTTTATATCAATATGTTTTCTACCTGTTTGTAGTAAACAGCTTAGGGTTGTGTTGAGGATCTTAAGTTATAGTTTCTGTAGTTTTTCTAAACTACTAAATATTGACCTTTTCATCATATTTATTATACTTATTATTTCTTATTTTACATTTAATATTAATAATTCTGCTAGTAAATTACATTGTTTTCTTAAAGCGTATTTTTTTAATTCAAATTATTTATTATTATGTATTGTATTATAGATTCTCATTTGTAAAATGGCTGTTGTATTCTGGTAATATTGTATTTCCTTGTGAAATTATATTTTATTTTTGTTATATTTGTCAGTAGTTTTGAATATTCTCATCAGATAATACACTTTTTCCACATAAAACTATTTTGTTGTATAGCATCCCAAACTTTTCATCAAAAATTTCACAACTTTTTTTCTCAACAGTTGCCCTAAAACTCTATAGTACTGGCACCCATGCCGTATTTCTGGGAGACATGATGAGCTGATAAAGTGATAACGAACCAAAGAAAGAAAGAAAATACTGACAGTTTGTCTCACATGCTGCCAGTGTACAGTACATCTACTACACAGTCAGAATAATTCATATACTGCAAATCATTAAAACATAGCATGTAAAAAATAGAGCGCTTGTACATTTAAACACAAGGTATGTACCATTATTGTTCTTATATGTTCCAACACAAACACAATACCACCATGACCTAAGAGATACTGTTATTGCCCAAAAGGGACTCCTTGTAGCCCAGACACAATTAAGACTGTGGGTTTAATTTCCACCGTGGCCACCCACATTCATGTACAAACACAGCACAGTTATGGGCTTTGAATTCAAACGTCCATCTAATTGCATGTGATTACATTAAAAAGTTTATATATTGATATTGTTACCTGTGTGTGACAAAAAGATGAGCGCTGAGGCTATATTGTATGTATAAATGCTGTGATAAGAATGTAATCCCACTGAACTGGACCTGGTATTCAGAGTCATCAGGCTCAATCCCCTTCTCACTGCAGTGAGCTATGGCACAGACTTCTGACTGAGTCAATGGCTCAGTGGTTTATTTAGCCCATTATCCTTGTGTCTATGAATCAAGGGCACACAATTTATTACATTTACAATAAACTAACTGGTGTATCCAGATTGAAAAAAACAAAAACAGAAGGAATGATGTTGCATCAAACTCACCCTGTTACGTTGACCCTGACCATGGTGCTTTTGTATTGGCCAGAGATGGTTAGCAGGGCAAAGTGTGTACTCTCTATGACTTTTGAACCAAAGAGGATTGTGAACCTCTTGCTAAAAGGTTTTTATAAGCTAACAGTACATCTCAAAGTAAGAGAGAACGTTTATTCAGTTGGGTTCTAAACCTGCTAGGCTGCTGGGTGAACACAACTATATTGTGCCCTAAATGGCCAGCTGAGAGGAAGTGGGTGAGACTAACACATTTTTGGGCTGAACCTAGGCGGTGAAAAGATTTAACTGAATTTACTTTTATATTTCACCCAATTCAAAGAGCATCAATACTGAAAAAAGTCAAGTAGGATGCATTTAAATTACAGATGGATGAATTTAACACTGAGCGTGTCATTCCTTGTAGGCCAACCCCAGAGTGGGAGGTGGGGTGTGAGTCAGGATGGGGCGGGGTAAAGTAGGGGGAGGAGTTGGGCTGGGACGGCCAAACATGCCCTGCAGCTGCCTGTTGGGGTGGTTGGGGTGCATGGGGTGGATGGGGTGCATTGGGTTTTCTTGAAAACTTCGAAGATTTTCGTGGAAACGATTGCTGCTTTCGTTGTCAAGGCGGTTACTGTCATCACTGAGGCGGTGGTTATTCTGAAGGTCAGGGGTGGGCCCTCGATCAGGGAAGTGGACGATGTCGGAGCCACTCTTCCTTCTCAGGGTGGACTCACGGCTGGATGATGCGACCGACTGGCAGTCTGAGCCACCATCGCTGCTGGCAGCCGTTCCCTCCACCGGAGTGACCCTGATGGTGGTGATGGCCTGAGGGTGGGGGTGGAAGGGAGGAGCAAACATGGCAGGGGGGGTGAATGGCATATTGGAGTTGGTCATGTTGGGGTTGAAGTTAAAGTGAGCATTATTAAAATTGGGATTGTTGGGGTTAAAATTGGGATTGTTGGGGTTAAAACTGGGATTGTTGGGGTTAAAACTGGGATTGTTGGGGTTAAAATTCGGATTGTTGGGATTAAAATTGGGGTGCTGGAAGTTGTTGGGGTTATTGGGATGTAAGGGATGTAAAGGATGTACAACATGTGGATGGTTTGTGTATCCGCCTCCACCCCCTCCACCTCCCATTCCTCCTCCCCCTCCGTCTCCTCCCCCTTCGCTCTCTGATTCGGTTCCAGTCACGCTCCTTCGCCCATCCACTGACCCTCCATCCTTCAGCGAATCACAGCTGTCTGTGTGTCTATTCAGGTCATTGAGGGCAAAAGCTGACTGTCTGAGTGAAGCTCGTTGATCTGGTGGTTTCCATCGCCAGGAGCCACTTCCGTCGGTGCTTGGAGGTTTCACCACAGGTTTATTTGATCTGGACTCTGGGTGGGCTTCAACACGGACTATACTGCCACTTCTTTCCAGACCTCCTCCTGACAAACCAGGAAACAAGATCAGTAACTCAATGATTATCTTTTACGACTAACGGCAATCATCTATAATCATCAGGTCCCACCCCTTGCAATTCTTCATCAACATCAGGGGAAGGCTTGCCTAAAGAGATATGTTTTAAGTTTTCTCTTAAAACTGTCTGTGGACTCTATGCTGCGTAAGGTCAGTGGAAGTGCATTCCAGAGGTGAGGGGCACTGGCCTGGAAAGAACAGTCACCTCGCGTTTTAAATTTGGGTCCGGGGAACCATCAAGAGTTTCTGATCTGACGACCTTAATGAATATGAGAGAGAGTAGGGTCTCAGCAGTTCAGCAATGTACACGGGAGCTTGATCATTTAGCGCTCTAAAAGTAAGTACTAAAATCTTAAAATGAATCCTAAAGTTAACTTGTAGCCAGTGTAAAGAGTATAAAATTGGGGTGATATGGTCTCTTTTCCTAGCTCCAGTTACGAGCCTTGCTGCCACGTTCTGTACAGTCTGAAGGCGATTTACAGCCTTTTTGTTAAAACACATAAAAAGAGTGTTGCAATATTCAATGCGCGATGACACAAAGGCATGAATTATCAATTCCATTTCATTTTTTGAGATCATGGACCTCAGTTTAGCGATATTCCGGAGATGATAAAAGCAGTTCTTCACCAACTGTTTACAGTGGTGGTCCAGGGACATGTCCTTGTCAAACACAACTCCTAGGTTACGTAAGCTAGGTTGAACAGAGGGACCTAACTGACCAAAATGTTGCTTTATGAGGGGAATAGCAGTATCTGGGGCAATAATCAGTGTTTCCGTTTTGGCAGAGTTTAGTTGAAGGAGGTTATTATTTAGCCATTTTTTGATGGCAGTCAAGCAGGCTGTTAAGTTACCTAATTTGTGTAGCTCTGTCTGCTTGAAAGAGCAGTAGAGCTGAATATAATCAGCGTATAGATGATAAGAAACATCACTGAACTCACCGATAATCTGTCCAAGAGGGGTCATGTAGAATAAAAAGAGTAAAGGGCCAAGGACTGATCCCTGTGGGACCCCACAGTCTAGCTCTGTCGGGTCAGATAGGGACTCATTGACATGGACCAAGAAACTCCTGTCAGTCAAGTAGGACCGGAACCAATTCAAGACGGTACCAGAAATCCCAAAGATCTCTGAGTCTATCTATTAAGATGTAGCCTCACTCTTACTGGGGATTTCCACCGGGCACGTTACAGCCGCGGAACGGCTCCACCGTGGTTTTGTTCCATCTTCTGCCCAGCGTCAATTCACACCAGGCGCGTTACGGCCGCGGAACGGCAGCATAGCGAGCCAGCCGTATGCACGCGAGATAACGAGAACACGCAATAATCCTGAACATACGGGAGACCGCAAGATCCCGTGATAAACTGTGTGTATAAAGTAAAAAACAACAACAACAACAACAAACAGCTTACTTTGCTTCTCTGACGTGGAAGATCTGTTGATCTGACCATCTATCCTTATAAAAAACAATGTCTTATGTCATAAATGATTGTATGATGTTCCACTTCAATCGGTCTCTTCTCGTCTGTGTCGCCAATCCTCTGAGACCCTTTGATTGATTGATTGCTGATCTGGTGCCTCGGTCATAACATAATGTTGATGTGAAGTAGTTTTAGGCTGCATGAACTGCGTATTGTGTTTTATTTTGAAAGGGGGCGGAAGTGTATTACGTTGATTCTGAGTCAGACTTCCTGTAGAAGTGCTACCTAATGTTCACGGAGAGCCGCGGCTGAAACATTCTGCAGCGCGCCCGGTGGAAATGCTCTCATTGATTAGAGTGGCAGCGATTTGCAACGGCAGCTGTAACGCGCCTGGTGGAAATCAGGCTTTAGTCCAGCTCAATTTAAAGTGTGACCTCTTCTACCTGTCAATATTGTTCTTTCCTACACAGAGGAAAATTATTTTGAAAGTAATTTTCCTGTTCTGTTCATTATTTCCACATTCCATCAACATAAAATTGTATCTCCATATCACTGATTGAGCAGGACTCTTCCATTTTCGTGGGATACTCATTGTTGAAAACCCCACCTTATGGTGTTGTGCAGTTGTATGATCAGTGGAGGCTGCCAGTCTTCTCTGTGGTTAGCTCATTTGTTATTGGTAATGATACTAATGATTGTATGTTGTATTGCTTTACTGCAGTACAAACCTCCTCCCACTGCTCCGGTGGTGGAGGCCGGTGGTGATGGGTCCTGGTCCGTCAGGGCTCGGTACCGAATGGATCCAGTGCAGCTGACGGTGCTGCCACCATCCTCGGACCGAGGAGAGAGAAGTAGTCCCTGCTGTTTGGATAAGGCAATCACCTGGAATAGGAGGACGACAGTGAGCTATTGGAAGGCATACTGACTCATTACCAACCACCCTACTCTTCTTGCAGGTGGAGTTCTACTGCTGCAACTGGAACCTTTTTACAATAAGCTATAGGACTGCAGCTAAGCACTGAAATTACATTATATACTAATACTCTTGCAGAAAGCAAAAATCTCAACTCTGCATGAAACAATCACAGTGAGGTTGAATAACATTCATTTTCATCACTAATTAATTTATTTAACCATGTAAATACCTGTAGTCAGCCTCCTCTGTTGGGGTTTATATGCCTCAAATATGAGCTCTTATGTGGGTCTCACGGTTCAAAAGTTAAGGTGGCGAGTTATTAATAATTATCATGCCATATCATGTTATCGTATCATGAAAAATTGTTAATGATATGACTTGATTTACTCTAAGTCAACTCCAGTTGGGACACCACTTGGTCTCAAAAGTCTCAAAGTTACTAAACTATCGATTTTGGAACTCTGATCAACAATTAACATAATAATTAAATAATCAAATTGCCATATTGATATTCAGCAATGGTTTGACTTCATGTTGAGATGTCAGGGTCAGAGCGAAGGGCCATCTGCCAACTTTGAATTTCTCTTCAAAGTTGTAGGTCTGTGTTAGGAAAGCTAATTCAAAATATTTTGTGTGTCATTCACCGCCAAGTAGAGTGGCAAAGCCTAATACCAATAACCTACACTGATATCACAACAATAATACCTAATAACACATATTAAACCATATCTTTGATTACAGTTTAAATCTTTGCTTAGCCTTTCATGTTGTTTTGTTAGATCTAGGCCCAGTTACTTTATCCAGTCCATGAGGAGGATTGGAAATCCTCTGGAGGAAAGAAGGGAAAGGCTGGAGAACTGGTTCCTTGTTGGGTATAATGTTGCTGGGGTGGTTGTAGACTGGTCGCTCTTGTCTTTCACGGTTAGCTGCTCACTCTGTTGGCTCTTGTTGCTCTTAAAGTTAGCTGAAGGAGTTCTAGTGGTCTTGGATAACTTACTGTAGTTAACTGTGTGTTAACTAATCACAATTTTAAGGCAGGATTCAGTGTGGCTACATCCCAGGTAGGCCATGTGCAGGAGAGGCCCTCTGTGCCCCAGGGAGGAGAAAAAGAAAGAGAGTGAGGAAATGGAGTCCTGGCTTCTTAAGCTAGAGACCCCATGCTGTGCCAGAGGTTTTCCTTGCCAATTACTGTTAAGGCTCAGGTCGTCCCGCCTATGAAAACTGCGAGGAATACTGGGAAACTGAGTTTGCTTGCTTTCTCCTTTGTTGGAGAATGAAAGGATTCAGCTGCCATTTAAGAATCTCACAAAAAAATGTAATACTGTTACAGGCTTCCAGAACAAGCCTGTTTTTTTGAAGTAGAACACAGCAACAAGGTTAGTGAGGTTTCTGGAATACTTTTGCTTGAGTTTTGATGGTGATTTAAGCTGATTGCGGGTCGTTAGTGTGTCGATTTCAGGTGCTAGTTTTGCTGTATTGATGGCCACCGCATCGATTTGATTGGTACATATTCATATACATATTCAGCAGCGGATCGTCCTGGTATGTGAATACACTGCTTCACTGTAGTGTCAGCCTTTCTGTGTCAGCCCCCATTGTGAGAAGACCGAATTGGGTTAAAACCTTCAAGTCTACCTGTGCGAGTCCACCGAGCTAGGACACTGACGGTTAAACCTTTTCTACTTTTTCTGCTACCCTCACTCATGCAACATGTGCTATGAAAACATCCCTGTCATTCATGACAACCGAAAACACAGAACCTGTCACAGACGATACAACTCTGAGAACTTCCACACTCAGGAAAGCCTCACCCACTCACTATTACTTCAACTTTGACTTATGGAACTGCAGGGTCAAGCAGGGTCACACTACTGAGACTGCACTCCTGTCCATAACAGAATCACTGCGCCTGGCCCGAGCAGCTGGTCAATCATCAGCTCTATTGCTGCTGAACCTCTCTGCAGCCTTTGACACTGTTAACCACCAAATCCTCCTCTCTACACTCGCTGAGCTGGGTATCTCCGGTTCGGCCCTCCGATGGTTCAAGTCCTACATCCAGGGAGATCTTCTAAAGTATCCTAGAAGGGAGAAGTGTCCAAATTACTTAACCTATCCACTGGGGTGTCTCAAGAGTCAGTGCTAGGCCCCCTTCTCTTCTCAATTTACACCACTTTACATAGTGCAATCATCCGCAATCATGGCTTCTCATACCACTGTTACGCCGACGATACCCAGCCGTTCCTGTCCTTCCCAGCAAATGACCTCACAGTCTCAGCCCGTATCTCTGCCGGCCTTGTTTATATCTCCACTTGGATGACAGAACACCACCTCCAGCTCAACCTCTCTAAGACTGAGCTTCTAGTCATCCCGGCTCACCCAGCCCTACATCAGCCTATCATTGTCCGGCTTGGATCCATGCAACTTCTCTCTTCCAAGCTCTGCACGGAACCTGGGTGTTATGATTGATAACTAACTGTCCTTCAAGGCTCATGCCTCCTCAATTCACCCTCTACATTGTAGAGGGTGAATGTCACGAGGGCCAGTGCCAGCAGTTGAGTGGATTCCGGGGAATGTCGCACATGTCACTCCGCTCCTCATGTCTCGCACTGGCTCCCAGTCGCAGCCCGCATCAAATTCAAAGTCTTGTCTCTTGCTTACAAGACAGCAACGAGCACAGCTCCTACATATCTGAACTCCCTTGGTCAGGTCCACAAACCCACACTCTTCGAGTGAAAGTCGTCTGGCTCTTCTGCCGCTGAAGGGCTCTACGTCTCAAACCAGACTCTTCTCCTCTGGAGAGCCCCGGTGGTGGAACGACCTTCCAAACTCCAAACAATCTGCGGAACCCCTCTCAATTTCAAAAAGAGGCTGAAGACCCAGCTCTTTAATGAACACCTACACACATAATCAACACACAGAACACACACACACACACACACACAAAAATTTGGACTCACGACTGAAAAGCACTTATGTCTAAAAAGCACTTATGTACTACCTTGAGTCCTGTTAGGACGTGTCAGTTATTCTTAATTATTCTTTTGTTGTTTCTCAACTTCATCCTTGCTTGTGTTGTATTATCTTTTAAATGTATGTCGCTTTGGATAAAAGTGTCTGCTAAATGACATTGTAGATTGTAGATTGTTGCATTTTCCATTCAAATCAGTCCAATATACACAAGTGAACTAAATCCATCTGTGGCGTTCCTGTGGTCCCAACACTTTTGTTTGTTTGTTTGTAAGCTCATGTTTTGCTTACAGCTCTGGAATTTCTTCTTAGCAGAGATGTGTACTTGGTATAACTACTAGGAATATTCTATTTCAAACAACTCCAGCTGACAATTAAATTAATGATAACTGAGAGATGCCGTTAAGAGTTCAGCAAAAAGATAAGTTTGCCTTCTTAAAATGTCCAAAATGATGACAAATGGCCATTATTTTCCATGATGTTTATCACTAAGCTATACTATGTGCTGCCTTGAAATTACTTGTTTTGTCTGACAAACAGTCAACAACAAACACATTTATGACATTCAATACAACAGAGCAGACACCTTATTTTACAAGGTGTAATCACCACAGTCACATTTTAGAACTTTACTTGGTGAAAGATGAACCCTCAGAAGTGTATTTGATTTAGTTCTCTCTATCAGTCAACTACAGACTGACTCTCTCTCTTTAAAAGGTTTGTCTGTGGTCTGCACTCTCTTGACAGGTCACTCTTTCTAGGTGACAGAAAGGATGGGTGTCGAAATCTTGCAGGATAAATGACCTTCTGCTCTTCTTCCTTTAAACAAGACTGTCTGGGTCTGTTGCAGACTCTTGTGGCTTCTCCGACCACTTCTACGCTGACAACCCCCAACTATTCTTGTCATCAACCCCCTTCTGACACTCACTGTTGCCTTGCCAATGTCTCAAACTGGATATCAAGGCATCACCTAACTCTTGTGTTTCTTCAGGGGAGAGGATGCCCTTGCTTAGATCTATTCATGTTCCATCCTCTACACCTTAACGCTTGCACTTTCTTAGAATAAGAAAGAAAAGAAGACTCTTTGGACTCCAATACCCTGACCATGTTTTGGTTGTTAAAGAGTGATACACTTACAATTGTTGATGACATTTAGCTCTTGTACTTTTCACGTTTTTCATGCATTTACTGTACCCATTTTGGACAAAGTCTTTTCTCAGTTATTTTTAACGTAATGTAATATCATCTAACAAGCGCTTGACTTGCTATAGATTTACAACTGACAGCAAAAAGAAAAATAAAGATTAACCTGCATCAGACGCGGCTGTCCTCCAGCACTGAGGGGCCTGCAGGGGATGGTGGTCTTCTCAGCCACTCTCAGCCACTTCTCTCTCACTGACCCACCTCCGTCCATAATGCTGTCCTCTGATTCACTCTCCTGATCCTTGCTGGTCAGGTTTTCCTCCTCAGGAATGTGAACCAGCTGAGAGGATCCAGGCCTGGATTGGATAGACACTCTGGCACCACCGACCATTCCGGTGTTGCCGTTATGCGTCATGTGATTATGATTGGCCATAGGTATAGAGCTTGCTGCAAGTTTCATGTACTGAGCTGGGATGTGGGCCCCAGCACGCAGCTCTGATTCCTGACAAGCGATAAGTGTAGGCAGGTGTGTTCCACGGAGCTCTGCCTCAAGGCCCATGGCAGAAGGTTCAGAGGAGCAGCGTAGTTCCATGTTCCTCTGAGGAGAAGAGGAGGTGGCTGGTCTTATCCCATCCATCACCTGCAGGGATAGCTTCCTGTTGTCGTTTTTATTCTTCCATTGGCTGAGCAGCTGTTTTGATCGTGTTGAGTCCATTGATGTGTGGATGGAGGCGTGACGGCGTGGAATGCGACCCTCCTCTACTGAGGAGCCTCCGTGGGACCTGGAGGAATGAGCAAAGGAACTTTTTGAGCAACAAGGCAGAATAAAAAGGCATCAGCATTTGTCATAGTGATGTCATACTGCTGGCCAGTGAGGCAACTCTTTGTGCCAAAGCCGCATTTAGCATACATTAGGATACACACAGGCATCTTCGGAAATTCATTGAAAGAAAGATTCTGTCCTTGGTTGAATTCCAATGATCCATGACACCTACGATATGTATGTATGCATTTATGTTTGTATGTTTGTATTTATGTATGTATGTATGTATGTATGTATGTATGTATGTATGTATGTATGTATGTGTGAAACGAGCACAGGTTGCTCAACATTGGAAGATAAAGAATTTTGATAATTGTATAAAGTTGAAGAAAACATTTTTAAAAAACATGTATCCTATGTGTCATGATTGTCTATGTAATGTGTCAATATTGTGTTGAGAGTTTTGGTGGTAAAAACATCTAATTCAGTTTTGCACAAATATTTTATTTTACAGTAAGACACTTACTAAGTAAAACTTTATTTTCATTTGGCATTTAGCCTTTATTAATTCATAAGATAGCTGCGCTGCGCTATAACAGTAAACACTAAACAGCATGTTGTTTCTTGTTATTGAAATAATTATAGTCATTTTATTGTGAATTAGGAAACACTAGAAATTAAACAAACAGTGTACAGTTAATGTTGTCGTTGAGCTAAATCTCCTAACTGTGACTGCCACCACCGGCAGCACCAGAAGCTGCTGCAGAGCTGATAAAGCAGCTGTGTGTACTGAAGCAGGCGTACGATCTATCCGCCTTTATCACTTATGAATCATGTTTTTATGTTCATTATTCAGTATGTTCATTATTTTGGCCATTTGGTTGTTTTTTTTAAGGTTAGCTCTCCATGCATGTAGCCAACACTCTTCAAACCTGTGCTGTACAAATATGCGTGGTCAGGTTTTATGTAGATTCATTAAGATATACTTGTATTATATACACTACCGGTCAAAAGTTTTAGAACACCCCAATTTTTCCAGTTTTTTATTGAAATTCAAGCAGTTCAAGTCAAATGAACAGCTTGAAAGGGTCCAAAGGTAAGTGGTGAACTGCCAGAGGTAAATAAAAAAAGGGAAGCTTAACCAAAACTGAAAAATAATGTAAATTTCAGAATTATACAAGTAGGCCTTTTTCAGGGAACAAGAAATGGGTTAACAACTTAACTCTATGGAGCCTTGGGCTATTTTGTCCATTTTTGAATTCTTTTCATGTCTTTGTAAGTCATTTTGTGTCTTTTTTTGGTCATTTTGTGTCTTTTTTTGGTCATTTTGTGTCTTTTTTTAGTCATTTTGTGTCTTTTTGGTGTATTAGTGTACTTATATACTTATATTGTGATATTTCCTCCATGATTTGACCACAGAGGACTAAACAGCTTGTCTGTCAGTCACAATTTGAAGCTATGCTATAGTTTATAGGTTGACTGAGTCACTGTGTGGGATGCTGCAGCCTAGTGAAAACAATGGAAAATGGAAGATTTAAGGTTCCTGAGAACAATCATTGCGATGGTTTTAAGGAGGTTAACAGAACACCTCCTCTAGACCTCCATGTCCATCTCTCCTGACATCACCATGAGGCTGGAGTCCAAAGATTGCGAGATCACACAACATCACAAGATCACATAGAAGCCTGCCCAGAATAGGTTGCAATGGAAACTGTATTTCCAAATCTCTACATTTCAACTTCAACTGAAATCACTGTCTGTGGCCCCCCACCTCCTCTTACTCCTCTACAAAAGCATCATCCACCCCCTCCTAACGTACTGTTCCCCCTGCTTGTTCCCCCTGCTTACTGTCACCAGCACAAACAGACTCCTCAAAATCCCACACACAGCATCCAAGCTAATCCCCCTCCCCACCCCCAGCCTGTCAGAAACAAATGACCAAGCTATGACACGCCTGGCACGTGTCATAGTCAGCAGCCCGGACCACCCCCTACACCAATTCTTCACTCTACTCCCATCTGGCCGCAGATATAGGGTACTGGACTGGAAAAAGGCCCACTTCAAAAAAAGTTTTGTCCCCACAGCCGTCATAGCACTGAACAAGAATATGTAGATTTCACTGGTATCACTGTATATCTGTCATGTGAGGGGTCATGAATGGATGTCATGTTGTTTCTCTGTGATATATGTGGGAAGAGGAGTTATCTGTTATATGTTGTATATGTGGGAAGAGAGGGTATTTGGTACTTGTGTGCTACACAGTGTTGCTACACTGTGCTGTGCCTATTTTTAAATGTATGCTGTCCTGAAAAACCTGACTGTGTGAAAACAATTATCCCTTTGGGGACATTGACCCTTTATCAGGCAAAGAACTATATTTGGTAGTTAGAGTCAGGTAATATTTCGAGAAAAAAGTTGCAAATTTACTAGATTAAAGTGGCAAACCTAGAAGAAAAAAAGTTGCAGATTTAAGAGATTTAAAGTGGCAAATCTGCACATTTTTTTCTCGTAGATTTGCCACTTTAATCTCGTCAAATTTTTTCTCAAAATATTATTTTTCGTATGTTTTTTTTTACACATTCTGGCTGTATGTAATATCCTCCAATATTCTCTTGGGTTGAAATTTGGAATTTGCAAGTATTGCAATGAGTGCCCTATTAAGGGTTAAAGTGGTGAATCTGGGAGAAAAAAGTTGCTTTTTTCCCACTTTTTTCTCGTAAATCTGCAACTTGTCTTGTAGATTTGCCACTTTAATCTATCTGTTTTGACTGCTTTGTAGTGTTTCTCTCTTTTTTTTTCAAAATGTGATAACTGACAGATATTCAAATCATATTAAAAGTGTTTCAGCCAACCACAAGAATTTGTGGAATTTCATTTTATTGTTCGTCTTGTCCTGGTGCAAGCGGCGTTTCTTGACGTCTGTGGACCAGTTGTGGAAAACGTCCCAGTGCATTAAATCAAACGCACCGATGCCCATAGCAACCATAGACTGTATGATAGCAACCGCTGTGTTTCGGAAGTAGACGCGCATGCGCACTCACGTACTGCTGAGTGAACTCTCCGGTCGTTATCTCATAAGCAGTTTATTTTCCGAGCTGTTCTGTGTCGTTAAAATTAAACAAAATAACATGAAACATGAAATAACAACTGCACTGCTTACTCTCCT
Organism: Centropristis striata; assembly: GCF_030273125.1. Lineage (NCBI taxonomy): Eukaryota > Metazoa > Chordata > Actinopteri > Perciformes > Serranidae > Centropristis > Centropristis striata. Next base: position 24,251,589 of record NC_081527.1, on the reverse strand, counting down.
ACTGATTTTAACTGTGACATTTTGCAACGAACATAAAGACATTAAACGTGCGGTACACGTTTCAAAGGCTGGGCGCAGAGGAGACCACCGGGCTCTCTCCGAGGGGAGAGAGGGAGCTGCCCGGCCAAGGCTCCGTCCAGCATGGACTAAAACACAGCACGGACACTTCAGAAACTATTCAGAATGAGTTAAAAGGAATTTTTAAACAGACAGTAGTAGTTTTTAAGACTGCATATTGCTAGTGCATCTATTTTCTGACCCAGAGTGCGGCCGTGACTGGCTTTGAATGAGGGTCATATAGCAGGCAGCCGCTCTCCCATCTTCCTGGTACTGCGTACCGCCACTGAATCTTTTAGTGGTACGCAGTACCGGACCGTACCGGCTTACTTTCACCCCTGCCTAAACCTGATACTAGGAGGAGCGCTATGTGACAGTTAAACATGATGTATTGTGGGTAAGTGAAATTCGAGCACATTCTTTTCTCTCTCAAGACAAACCTATGGAAAAGATGACTAAAAACATTAACCTTGGCAGCGTGCTGCTGCTGAAAGTCATCATGTTGTCATGGTTGCCGAGGGGACTGGATGGAGTTATCACCTCCACCTCAGCGCTGGCTCTCTTCAGATTGGACAGAGATGGTTCCCGGTAGGAGGCGCTGCGCGTCAGCATGGGCTCTGATTGGTTGAGGGACAGAGTGTGGGAAGAGGTCCTGGTGATGATGGGCTCTGGTTGGCTGGGAGCGAGGGTGTGGTGACCTGCAGGTGAGAGGTCAAACTGTTAGCGTTTGATGTTGACTCTTAGTCAAGATAAAAAGGGATGATTACAGTACTTATTGGCAGCCATTGGATCATTGTCTTTGTGAGAGGATCAGAGATCAGACAGGCAGCATCCAAACTGAACACTTACAGTAAATGTCACATCTGCTTGAATCCTGAAAAAGGAGGTTTCCATCCAAACATTTCTATGCATAAAAGGTGTGTTTAGTTATAAATTATAGGGGAACACCACTGACTAGACATAGTTAGTGATAGATGTCTTCTGTGTGCTCCTGGTTGGTTGGAATGAAGACCTGCAGTCACACACACTGTAAAAAATAATCTGTTTAATTTACGGTAAAATACCGTCAGCTGTGTTTGCCAGTACAGTGAGTGGGTTTTCTACTGTAAATTTAAAGGTAAATATCAGCAGAAACTGTAATTTAGACTGAACATTCCCATTATTTGTAGGCTAATTGTGTCATTCATTCACACATCATGGTATTTCTCCATTAATTTTACATGAACATTTTATATTTTTACAGCAAAACTGTGTGTTCCCTACAGTTTATAACAGCAAAAGTAAAAGTTTTGTGTTATTCTTTGATTTACGGCAATTAAATGTGTCTACTACGGTGATACACAATTTTTTACACCCTATTTCTGATGTAATTTGACAGTATTTTACTGTAAGTTCTATAAACTTCTTATCATCTTATCTTATCTATGTTTTGCTGTTTCATATCAATGACAGGGAAACATTTATTTTCTCCTATGCTTTTATGATTTCATGGCATTTCACATTGTTCAAAGTCACTAAACTTTAAACACTTGTTGGTACACAGTGTGATTACAGTTAGAATAACTATTTATGCGTAGAATTTTATTCTGGAAATGTATTCTAGTAGTTAACACGTCAGGTAGATGCCATGTGGAACTGGAAGACACACCTGACAGACATGGTGTTACCTTGGTGGCTGTTGCTAATTGTTGATTGGCTGACATTGGGTAGGGAGGAGAGGGGGGGCTCTCTCAGGGTGGGGGTAGGTGCTCGACTTCTTGATCGATCCTCGCTGGGCTGGAAATTCCCCACTGCATACACACCCTTTATACAAACACACACACACACACACACATACACACACACACAGTGAGACACAAAGGGTCATGCAGCAAAGAAACACTAACCATCACACTAAACAATAAGCATAAAAGTTTGGCAAATCCAGTTTCAGGTGGCAGCCATGACAGCTACTCAGTCCAAGTGAGACCTGCCTCATTCCTGGCATTGCACGGTTGTGGAAACAGCCTTTTAGATATGATTATAGCATATGATATAAGCATCTGAAAGACAGAATGTTGGCCGAGGAGTCTGCACAGATTTAAAGCAGGTTAGAATTCTGCTTACACATACAGTACAGGCCAAAAGTTTGGACACACCTTCTCATTCAATGCATTTCCTTTATTTTCATGACTATTTACATTGTAGATTCAACAAAACTATTAATGAACACATGTGGAATTATGTACTTAACAAAAAGTGTGAAATAACTGAGAACATGTCTTATATTCTAGTAAGCAAAGGGTGGTTACTTTGAGGAATCTAAAATACAAGACATGTTTTCAGTTATTTCACACTTTTTTGTTAAGTACATAATTCCCCATGTGTTCATTAATAGTTTTGATGCCTTCAGTGAGAATCTACAATGTAAATAGTCATGAAAATGAAGAAAACGCATTGAATGAGAAGGTGTGTGTCCAAACTTTTGGCCTGTACTGTATATATATATATATATATATACACTTTTGGCCATTTGGCTTACCATTACCACTTGGCTTACCTTTTGGACATTTGGCTAAACTTTTGGCCTGTACTGTACACTCACCGCCACTTTATTATGTACACCTGTCGAACTGCTCCTTACTTACTCCCCCATGCACCACACACCCCAAACCCTCTACCTTGTCACAGCAGCTCAGGGACACAACCAACAATATACAAAATACATCTGCTGTTGTTAGATATACCACATGCTGTTAAAACAGTGTAACAAAAAAAGAAAATGTTTAAGAGTAAAGTTTGTGCTGTCAAGGAATGAGTAGTTTCCCCGCCATGGTTTACTCAGTGCAGCACTGATGCACTGCAGTACTGAAACAAGTGAAGGATGCTAACTCACACTCAATTTATCTACTTTCCTTTTCATTATGAAAGATGATAAAATGCCAAACAAAGAATCCTAAAAATAGCCTAGTGAAGCCTGGACTGTGCAAAATGATTGTGGATGTGATGGTTGTTCACATTTATTCTCCAGGCAGAATGTAAAAGCACATACATGATGATAAAATCTTTCAACTATTCTCCTATTCTCAAGTCAATCATTTTATATTGGCAGAAAAATAAGGGAACTCTACAGGTGAAATATATTTAGTTTAAACTGTGAAATGATCATCTGATGAGGAGTTGATGTTCCGGAGCACAACCTCACATATCGGCTGCCAGCGTTTCTTCCTGCAGGAGAAGGCGGAACAACAAAAGTGTAGGCAGCTGAACAGGGCTGTGTGTGTGTGTGTGTGTGTGTGTGTGTGTGTGTGTGTGTGTCTGCTCACAAGTGTAGCTGCTTCAGTTCCGCTCATGTCTGTTGGAGTGTATGCTGGACATGTTTATCTAAGTGTGGGTGGGCTGGAGGATGATGGTGTGTGGGAAGTATCAGATATACTGTGCAAATGTTCACCATTTTCTACACAAGAGTTGAACATTCACGTCTACTTTCAGCCCATAAAACTGTACTCAATGATACACTGAAGAACATGTAGTTCAATGACAGTATGTGGCATCTGCATAACATGTCTGCTATAGGAGCTTTTTATCTCTTCAAAGATGACCTAGAACAAAGTGAGCAGAAACGCAGCCTTCTGTGGATGCATAATAATCTTCCTGACTGAGTGTCCATTCAAATTGTAAATTTTCATGCTGCTCTAAATTTTTATCCCACGATTTTTGTAACGCATTTATTATTTCACCCTGGGCCAATTGCCTATCCTGCATGATGATTTTGTGAGAGGTCCCAGAGGTAAGGGGGACCTCGGGGGACAAGGAGGTGGACTCCAAAAAGGCCCTTTTGCCGACCCCAACCAGCCTTGGAGACATGGAGGTCTCTGACACACCGCCAACGCCCACAGTGTCCCAGGCGGGAATCGAACCCAGGTCAGTAACTACTGCCCCATTAGTATTCTCCCAGCAGCCTCAAAGTTCTTGGAAAAGGCAGTGGCAGAACAACTCACTGCCTACCTTGAATCCAAGGCTCTTTTACATCCTCTGCAGTTTGGATTCAAGAAAAAACACTCCACACGGCCTGCTGCTACTTCCTTGAGGATATTAAAACCAACAAATTCAAGCATCCAGTAGCAGCAATAAAATTGTACTTCAAGCTTGGTTTGAGACATAGTGAGATTCTACAGTTATTGAGCAGAGTGGGGATGTTTTTATAAGTATACATACTCACAGGGACCGTCTACAAAGTACATGTTACCATGGAAAGGTGTAGGGTAAAAAACAAAATCCATCCACACAATAATCCATCCCAGTTGGTAATACTACAATTACTGTTTGGGGAAAATATGCTTTTATGTAACTTGTGGTGAATATTTTAGACAGAAAAAAATCAATAACTACATTATTGAAGCTTAAGGTTCAACTGTTCTAGTGTACTGGAAGCCTTAATGTGAAACTTAATAAAACATGCCTTTAGGGTTGTAAAGCTAAGATGATTACCACTACCACCTTTGATGTTTTACTTGAAAGTAACTGAACACTGCCACTGTACAAACTGAGCTTTGCATTAGGTTCTGACGATGTGATTCTTCCAATTTGTTGTGTAGTGTATTTTCTGCTAGAGATTTACATTACTCTAATACTAAAAGTTCTGCTGTGTTAAAAGGCCTCAGTATGAACCTTTGTTCAAGAACAGCCAGAGTCTTCAGGTAGAAACTGGTTCCAACCAGTATAATGACCATTAATATCTGGGAATTGTCAGACAGTAAAGGCATTGGAACTTGAATATAAACAGGTATAGGTTGTATCCTTTTAAGGTTAAAAAGTAGGCTTAGCAGCGTGCTCGTGTCCGGGAAAACGTACACATGCATGGGCTGTAACATTTGAATTAAATGATCTTACACACAGACAAAGAGTCAGACGAACTGAGGGCTTCATTGGAAGTTTTGTCTGTATTTAGGCAGTGTTCTGATTGATTGATAATAAAGAAAACTAAAAGGAACTTCGACTTGGTTTTTAATCCACTCTTCTCACTCAGAGGGGTGGTCAATTTACACCACAGTTGGAAATTTCAACACAATAGAAATGTAAATGGTAAATGGACCTGCACTTATATAGCGCTTTTCTAGTCGCTTTGCGACCACTCAAAGCTCTTTACACTACAGACTGCGCTCATTCACCCTTTCACACACACATTCATACTGGTGGCAGAGACTTCCCTAAACGGTCCCACCTGCCACCATTGGGAAGTCATTTACACACCGATGAACACAGCATCGGGAGCAATTTTGGGGTTCAGTATCTTGCTCAAGGATACTTCGACATGTAGGCTGCCATGGTCAGGGATCGAACCACCAACCCTTCGGTTGGGGGCCAACCAACTCTACCAACTGAGCCACAGCCGCATGTCTTTTAAAGAGTTACAAGAGTAGATGTTCTGACAGTTTAAGCTGCACAAGAGACATGGCTTGTATATTGATACTAATATTAAAATGCTGGTGACAGTTACCAGATAAACGGCGATTGCAGCTCCCAGTAACCATCCGCAGTAGACATCGACAGGATGGTTTCTGAACTGTATGATCCTGGTTAGCCCAGCCAGGATGGCCAACATGACGAAAGAGAACACCAGGAGAGGCTTCAGCAGTTTGGCAGAGTCTGTCAGCACCGTGTTGAAGTACATCTGAAACACAGTTTGCATTGAGCCAATCATGACATTTAAATGATTTAATGTTGAACAGATAATGACACAGCTGTAATAGTCAGCAGTTATTGTAGTGAAAGTGTGATACTGTATTTTAATTTTTATTAAATTATTAATAACTTATTTCAATATCAAACCATTTGAAAATGATCTACAACTGAAATTGGCAACAACGTCCTACAACTTTTCTGCATTTTCTATGTTTCTGTAGTAAGATTTTAGGTGACACCCTTCTGCCACAGCAACACATGCGTAACATTAGCACCGCCGAATATTGACTCCCATTGACTCCCATTGACTTCTATTCTGGGGACGTAAAATATATTTGCTTCCAGTGACCAGGCAAATTTTTAATTTCACATAATGTGGAGTTAAATTTTTACAAATGACATTTCAGCCAATGGCAAAGAAGAGAAGCACTGCCCACCAAGGTTATTATTAACGAAAACTAACGAAGTAACGAAAACTAGAATTGAAAAAATATTTTCGTTAACTGAAATGAAAATAAAAGATTGAGTTTTTAAGAAAAAAAGATAACTAACTGAAACTGTATTGTGTGGTTACAAAACAAACTAAAATTATAGTGAAAATGTCCTTCGTTTTCGTTTTTGTCAGCTTTTTTTATACATAAACCTTTTTGGTTGATATGAAATCTATTTCATCTATCTGGTTTTATGACTTAATAAACTTATTGGGGCTGAGATGGATAAAACAAAGGAAATAAAGGCATAATTTATGTTGAATTTTTGAATCTCGCACCCAACAAATACCCCATTACAAAAAACTAAAAATAACACTAAAACTAACAAAAACTAAACTAAAACTAAGCATTTTCAAAAAATAAAAACGAATTAAAACTAGCAAACTCACTCTAAAAACTCATTAAAACTAACTGAATTTGAAAACAAAAAAATAACAACGAAATCCAAACTAAAACTAATGAAAAATCCTATCCTATAAAACTATTATAACCTTGCTGCCCACACATGACCTCAAATGTCAAAATAATAACTAATTATGTTGCGGATTTGTAAAAAGTCTGAATTCAAGCTGTCAGGTCTGTCAGAAAGGTGACCACCAAACAACTTTAAAATGCTTGTTGTTCTTTGTGGAGTCATCAGGACTACCGTATGCAGAAAACATGATATGCTTTTACAACAAAGCGTCACGCGACTTTGAGTTGAGTTGAGCTTGTTGTGAAAAATATCAACTTGCATGAATATATGAATGGAATTTATTCTGTTTCCATCTTTGCAGTGCATTTGGTGTGAACACACAATCAGTAAACATAAGTAGAGTGTATGTTAAGCACTTACTGAGATGTAGACAGCAGCAAAGGCAGCCAGAGTTGCATGCTGGGAGGGAAAAGACTTCCTGTAAAGATAAAAGAAAGACAGTGTTCCTTCTGATAATTTTCATGTTCAGACAGCAAAGGGCAATGCTGAATATTCATCTGCAGCAGGGAAGTGACTTTCAAAGAAACTTGGACTTGTGTGTGTGTGTGATACTGCAGTACATGTTATGTGTTTCTAATGAGTCATTATAATCAAGCATTAATTAATGCCTTTGCATAAACAATGTTGAGTCTTGTACTCTCATTTTAACCCACAAGAACCCAGAGCCAGTAATCCTTCAAAAGGAAAATTATGGGGGATATACCACAGACCAAGTGGACCTTATGATACATCTTATTTTTAAATGAATAACCTAGACACCTTTTCTGCTTACAGAAACACAAATTTGCCTTTTTCTTTGCATCTCCACAACATTTATCAAAATTGTGACATTAATAGCACTGTTTAACGATAAATTATTTCTTAGATTTGTTTATAACTAACAAAATAATATTAAATCAATAATAAATAAAAACAAATAACCATGAACCATCTGCCTTTTTTGTTTTCATCTCCATAACATATATCAAAATTGTGACTTTAATAGTGCTGTTAGACAACAAATTCCATTTCAGATTTGTTTTTGAGTAACAAAATAATAATAAATTGAGAATAAATAAATATAAATAACACTGCCTCATTGGACGGCTTCTCAACAAGCTACTGTAGCTGTAGAACACTAAAAAACACACTTATGTACTTGAGAAAACATACATGAACATTTTTGAACATTTAAAATGTTTGTGACACCCGTGTCACCGTGGGTTCTTATGGGTTAAAATGAGAAGCCTTCCAGAAACAGTGGACTGTTTCCACAGTCCAGGACAACTTCACAAGGAAAAACAGTTCCCTCTTCTCATAGAGAGTGTCAAAGCTCAAATAAACAGCTGCCCCAATATGTTTCCAAATAAATTCACGTCCACCATGGAATATGTTTTCAGTTAGGCTCTAGCTACAGTGCATTCAGTACACAAACATGCCTTTCCATATTATTTAATGTTCAACTTCATGTATCAAATGAATGATAATGTCAAAACTGAAAACTGCAAATATTGAGAAAAGCAACTGTGTTATCTCTTTAATCTGCTGACACATTTACATAAATACATTTCCATGTTTGCAGAAGAATTTCATGTTTTAATCATGCAGAGGACATGGCGTTTTGAGATTTAAAAATATCCTGAGATTTCTGAAGGAGCTCAGGATGTATCCAGAGAATGTCTGCTATACTCTAGATAATTTTGTACAAACTAGTATCAGTGTGTGTGTGTGTGTGTGTGTGTGTGTGTGCACGCCTCTGCCATCTAATGCTATTTCAGTCAGGAGAGACAACAGAATGAAGTAAAGATCAAAGTTTATGATGTGATATTACAGGTAACATGAGCTGATTTTAACACATGATATGAGATGACTATAGCAGAAGATATGTGATGATTTTAACAGATGATATGAGATGATTAGGTCTTGGCAGAAAAAGTTTTGGCGCTTAGACTCTGCAGGGAGATTTGTTATTGAGGGACATCTGTCCTGTGATAAAACCCCACACAGTCCAGACCCTGGTGGTGGAGGTGGCTGAAGATCCTGCAGGCTAATAGGCTGATGAGACTGACGCAATGATGAGTTGATTAATATGCAAAGACGGATGGAGATGTGGACAGGCTTGAGAATCACGTTTAAAAAGAGGCAGCTTTGGTATGGCCATTGCAAAACGAGTCATCCTAAGGGAGTGGAGGTCCGCTTCCCCTCCCTGCTTCAAAAGGTGGCTGAATGATCTGGTTTCCTGTTTATACCTCGAGGAGGTTCGATTTTCTTTGTCTAATTCTCATGATAGGTTTAAAAAGATCTGGGGACCTTTTATTGAATACATTAGAAAAGATAGACCTCAAACTGGTACCTGAACGCACTGCTTTCTTATTTTTATTTTATTAAGTAATTATTATTTTTTTATTATTTTGTATATAATAAATTATATTATGTTATATACAGTACAGGCCAAAAGTTTGGACACACACCTACTCATTCAAAGCGTTTTTCTTTATTTTCATGACTATTTATATTGTAGATTCTCACTGAATGCATCAAAACTTTGAATGAACACATATGGAATTATGTACTTAACAAAAAAGTGTGAAATAACTGAAAACATGTCTGGTATTTTAGATTCCTCAAAGTAACCACCCTTTGCTTACTAGAATATAAGACATGTTTTCAGTTATTTCACACTTTTTTGTGAAGTACATAATTCCATATGTGTTCATTAACAGTTTTGATGAATTTACAATGTCAATAGTCATGAAAATAAAGGAAACGCATTGAATGAGAAGGCGTGTCCAAACTTTTGGCCTGTACTGTATATTATATATTTTTTCTTGATATGTATCCGGGTTATGAGACTTTGCTGTTCCCCTCTGGCTCGGGCTCATTTTGTTGGACCGACATGTTTTTGTGCACATTTTCTTTTTACATTAACGAGTAAGTGGTGGCTGGCTGTCTGTTGCTTCTGTTTTGTTTTATCTGGTTGTTTACTTTTATTTTATTTTATTTTTTTCTCTGTTGGTTTTTTTTCTATGTTTCTTGTACTGTTTGTGTCTGTATATATCCAAAACATTGCATAAATAAAATTTACCAAAAAAAAAAGAGGCAGCAGCAAGATGATAGGCTTACGAAGTAGGTGTCGCTGAGTTGAAAACATGATTGAACATGATTGAAGCCCCAAACAATGATAGCAAGGATGCATGAGGAGTGAATGCTGCAAACTCAGCTGCAGCCTGCAACCTTACTGTTCTGCAAGTAGGTCATCTGAGCTTTGAATTGTGAAGCTTGTTTAAAAACATTATTCAGCAAATGCTGGTAGGTAAACTAGATGTTTTGTTCCAAGCACTGACTAATCTACATGTATAGCTGGAGCATCTATCACTGTGACCCAGCTAGCCACCTATAGCCACTCCATCTGGGCCCTGTACTACGAAGCAAGTTCAACATCCCTACCACCATGGTTATCAACTCAGTAGTGTTATGATCGGACCACAGGTGAATCTTGGGTTCATTTGTGGACTTTAACTGATGTGGACTAAAATGCAACAGCATTCTGATTCAACTCACAAAAGGGCATTGCCCCTCCATTTTGGTTTTCTAAGGAACATCTCTCCCAGAATGCCTTGCGTTTATGACACCCACAGGCCACCTCATTGGTCAAGGGACCTTTGACGCCGCAGGTGGTCCACTGTAAAGACCAGATTTCCGCCTCTGTTCTTGTCTTTCTCCACTGCTTGCTGAAGCAGCAACACCTCAATCTGCCTGGATTCACCAGCCCCCTCCTCCCTCATCTCCTGCAGAGCCCTGCTCAGATGAGGCAATCTCTTTCAGATATCTTCTTTTCCATAAGGAATTCTGAACAACTGCAATTCTGATCTTCCCTGCACATCAAGGTTGCATTTATGAATTCAAAGTTCATTGCAACTGCCAAAGAAGACGAGCAACAACAAGGATAAGCCAGAAACATAATTTGCAAGGAAGCAAATTATTGAAACTCAGTGAGAAATCAAACTTCCTTCCACGCCCTCCATCAAAAAGGATGTCCCCCCTTTTCCAACTGGACTGTGAGTAATGTAACAGGGCTTGGATAAGAAATCAGCAAGGACTTTAAGTGCAATGGATTTGACCTGTAATTAATGATTTGGTTTATATGTGTGTTTTTAAGTATATTCGTTGTGACATTGGTATAGCTAAATCATTTTAAGTTGTATGTTAACCTTGCTTTATACAAACATACATGCAAACTAACTACTATCTTCCTTGACTCGCTCACACACTGATTCACATCAAATATACTTTAAATTGGCTTTTACCAAAATATAACTTTGTAGGAGGTGCTTCCTTCGACCACTACTAAATATAAAGATGGTAATTTGATTATAATTATGTTCATAATTATTAATCAGTGTTCCAAATTGATAGTTTAGTAACTTTACGAGACTAATTCAGGTGAATTGGCTATATTTTTCTGTTTACCAGACGGTGCCCCAACAAGTGATGACTGACAGTAAGTGATGCTCAGGTTCATCCTTACATATCTAATATCCTTATGGGAGGGATTTTCTCATCCGTGTTTTTTCTCATCTGTTTTATTTGCTCTTTATTAATGTTGTGTTGAGGGTATTGGTTTGGATATTATTTTGGTTCTCTGAGTGGTGTGAAAGGGACCAGCCCCCCGCTTAGGATTGGAAGGTGTCTCGCTTTCTCTAATAAGTTTTGGACTTTGGCACGTTTGTGTTTTCTCTGCATCTTATTGGAGTTATTTTGATTTAGCCTGTGTGAGGGAATATGAGTGGTGGGGGTTGGAGTTCTGTGTATATCCTCTGTAACCTGTTGATTAAATGTGAAAAAAATATAATAATAAAAAAAACATTTCAAAGTATCACATTAAAGTAAAGCTAAGTGGAAAAGGTAAAATGATCAAAATGTGCTAAACAGGAAATGAAAACAGCTTTATCAAATAAGTTCTGACAAAGCAAACATTTAACCCACATGACTGATAAGCTATTTCTGGATATTACAGTAATTTACCTTTGTCTCCAAACAGCATGAACAATGGCCAATCTTACATTAAAGAACAATTCAAACTTGCCCAATTGAACCAAATTCCAAAATACCTATCTTTCTTTTTCTATTTACTATATTAATACTTTATTCATCACCAAGGGGAAATTGTGTCGTAGCAGCAGGTGAGCAGCCTAGTTTGACACTGTATCACATAGCCTGTACTTAGGCACACAAAATCTGCAGATTTTCAACCAATACAACAAAATATCATAGCCTGTTTGAGTGTGTAAGTGTGCAAAAGAAAACATTAAGAATTACTTCATAATCACGCACTCACGAACACCCACAGACATCCTCTGACACACTTACTACACTGCAAAAAAAGAAAAGTTGGGTGAACTCAAAATTTCAAGGCAACAAACTTCGATAAAATTTTAAGTTGGACAATTAAACTAAATATTTTAAGTTTTGTGTTTGAGTTTGCTCAACTCTGAATTTCTCTGGCACGATTGTAACGCCACTATGAAATGTCAGCTAATTTTGTGACCACAATTTTGAGTTAGCATTGATACGCTAATGGCTACTCTTGTAGCTGTAACAAGCAGCGCCGCTAGCATCAGTTAGCCGCTAGCATCAGTTAGCTGCTAGCATCAGTTAGCCACTAGCATCAGTTAGCTGCTAGCATCAGTTAGCCACTAGCATCAGTTAGCCGCTAGCTTCAGTTAGCCACTAGCATCAGTTAGCCGCTAGCTTCAGTTAGCCGCTAGCATCAGTTAGCCACTAGCTTTCACTAATGACCGAATTTTACAACAAAGAAATAAGAGTTATCAGAACTATTGTCCCTTGTTGTGAACCCCAACTTAAAGATATAAGTAACAACAACTCACAAAATTGTTTTTGAGCAGACAACTGGCTTCCTTTGTTGTGCTAACTTACATAATTGCCCTAAATGTCAATAATTTATATTTCCAAGTTTTACCAACTTAAATCACTGTTTTAGGCCAAAAAATACAAGTTGGCTTTTTTGCAGTGTAGTTCACTCACACACTCTCCCACAGTAACCATTAGACAGTCCTACCTCCCCGCATTGATGATCCCAGGGTCTTGTCCAGAGCAGATATCCTCCAAAATAAAAGCTTCATCACAAGTTGACATGTTAATATGGGTCAAGTTGGGTTTACACACATCCAACCAGTAGGGGGTGTGTTGACCAGTGGACAGCTGGAGAATATCTGTTATCAGTGCTGTCACACACAGGCCAAAGATATGGACACCTGTAAAAAAAACAACAACAAACATTTTACAACAGCAAACACTGGATTAGTAGAACATTACCATGTCCAATTCTGCATTTTAAAATTTGCAATTTGCGATTATGTTTTGTATCCAGTCATATTCTGACAGTCCTTTTATATGTTACACTGTAAAACTTTTTACTGTAAAATTACAGTAAATTACTGGCAGCAGTTTCGCCAGTAAGTTACTGTAAAATCTATTGTATTATAGAAATACAGGTCCGTTTACTGTCTCGTAACGAAGAAAAAAAATAGTGCAACGTTTAAATGTTTAACTCTAAATTATGTTACAACTAATCCATTTAAACTCTATATTAGGGTTACTGGAAAAACAACACATTGTGATTATTTCAGCCCAGACAAAAAAGAAATAAAATAAAACTTTTCTCCTTTTCGAAAATAACGGCTTTATTTTCCCAACATGCTCAGCTGAAAACAGTAAATTCCTGTAAAAATATAATTTTGACCATTGGAATGCCTGAGCAATCATGATAACTCCCACAATGCATTGTTTTTACAGCAAAATACTGTACAATCAATAATACAGCAAGTTACTGTTAGAACTTGACTGTAAATTTACAGCAAAGTCTTACAGTGTACAGTTACAGCTTGTGTCATTTGTTTATGTCTGTGTTTCTGTGGTTCAGAGAGTGAAAACATGCATGTAATCTGTTGTGTGTCCTCCCACCTATGAAGCGCACAGCCCTGCGGATGTACGAGTTGAAATTACAGCCTGCAGCGTTGATGTTAGCCTCAGTCTGTGTGGCTGATGACCTCCTGGATAGATAGCAGTACAGAATGGCCTCTCCTATAAGAATCTACACAAAGCCAATGACAAAAAAAGACTGTTGGCAACACAGATTTTACATCACCAGATAGCTCTGTCTCAAATGCAATAATTTATCAACATACTGCAAAAAAAGGTCAAAAAATGTGTGTGAAAATACTAAAATCACAGCAAATTAAGTTAGTACACAAACAAATAAGGTAAACCAGATGTATGGGCTCTCTGACATAGTGTCTATGCATAAACCTATGTTGCACTCTGCGTTTTTGAGTATATCTTAAAGGTGCAGAGTGGAATATATTATCAGATTTTTAGTTTAAATTATTGTAAAAATGAACAGAATGTAAAAAGGTCACAGTGTTGATGTTAGGTCAAAGACGTAATGCATTGTGTAGCATAATATCTACTGAAATAAGCATTCTTGTTTTAAACAATATTTTTATTGAAATTTCAAGTTATTTATCACATGTGATAAATAACTTGAAATTTCAATATAAATTCCAACCCAAACACAGACTATAAATTAACTGAAGAAAGTAAATGATTTACTAAATATAAAGAAAACCAGGTAATAAGTAGAATGGAAAAGTAAAGTAGAATAACAAACATCAAAGCAATAAAATAAAAACCCGCCCCCCTGCAATCTGATTGGCCACCTTGTGTGCCCCCCCCCCCCCCCCCAATGGTCATTGACTCGTGGTAATGTCAATCATTGTGTAAAGCTCTTTACGACGCTGCGTGTTACAAACAGAAGCAAAGCTGAAACCTTGTATGACTTGACTGTGTTAAGAACTCATGAAGGCTTTTATTTTGGAAAGAAGACAAAGGAAGTGGCTCCCCTAATAAACCGCTAATGAACTTGTGTAACTTCACAGACTTTTTTGCAACTTGATGCTCCGAGGTGCACCAAGTTAAGGTAAGGTTCAATTTGCATGGAAATAGGTGGTCGCATAGAGCAGCTATTCTCAACCTTGGGGTCCCAACCCCAATTGGGGTCGCGAGATGATTTCTGGGGGTCGTCAAATCATTTTGGAAGTGTGTTAAAGTGTTCATGTGTTAAAGTGTTTTAGTCTTTTTGGTCATTTAATGTCTTTTTTTTGGGGTCATTTTGTGTCTTTTTTTTTGTAATTTTGTGTCTTTTTTGGTAATTTTGTGTCTTTTTTGGTAATTTTGTGTCTTTTTTTTTTGTCATTTTGTGCCTTTTTAATCATTTTGTGTAATTTTGTGGTCAATTTGATTCTTTTTTGGGTAATTTTGTTTCTTTTCTGACAAATCCCAAAGTATCAAGTTGTTACTTTCCAAGGAGTCTCTGGCTTGAAGCTGACTGTTACACACTCAGGAGGTCAGAATGGACCTTTAAACTTATAGCAAAGGACTTAGATTAAAAGTAAGAAAATATAAAATATAAAGAAATATATAAATGCACAGACAGAGATGTTTTAGTTGTTGTCTGCTTCATTATTTGTCCAAAATTCATCGAATCAACTGAGTTTGTGTGATCTGAACTGTGAGATTCTGTTTAGTGAGCGGGGGTCGCTGACAACATGCATGATCAATTGAGGGTCACTCAAAAAGGTTGAGAACTTCTGGCATAGAGCACCTTCTGCTTGAGTGGTACTTGATCTGATTTTCCGCTGACACAGCTTGTCCTATCACTGCTATGCAGATGAAACTCAGCTCTATCTGTCATTTCCTCCCGATGACCCATCTGTCTCTGCACAGGTCTCTGATGCCTCTCTGACATCATCACTTGGATGAAGGCACATCACCTCCAGCTGAACCTCTCAAAAACTGAACTGCTGGTCCTCCCTGCTAAACCCACAATACACCACGACATCAACATCAAGATTGACTCCCTGTGTCTTGCCCCCACCAGGGTGGTGAGAAACTTAGGGCTGATGATTGATGACCAACTCACCTTTTCCAGTCATGTCGCCTCTGTTACCCGGTCATGCCGCTTTGCACTTTACAACATCAGAAACATCAGACCTTACCTAACTCAACATGCCACTCAACTCTTGACACAAGCTGTCATCATCTCTAAACTTTACTACTGTAAACCCTCCTGACAGGCTGCCAGACTGCACAATAAAACCGCTTCAGATGATCCAGAACGCGGCGGTGCTCCTGGTCTACAACCAGCCTAAAAGGTCACATGTCACTCCGCTGCTCATTGAGCTCCACTGGCTACCTGCTGCAGCCCAAAGCATCAAATTCAAATCTCTAATGCTGCCTACAAAGTTGTCTCCAGTACTGCTCCTACCTACCTGAACGCCCTGATTCAGACATATGCTACCTCACGACAGCTGCGCTCTTCCAATGAATGGCGCCTGGTTCATTCATTCAAGGCAATCCAAAACTCTTTACGTTTGCAAAACCCATAACTTTAATCCCAAACCCATAACTTAAATCCAAAACTCTTTACGTTTGTTGCTCCCTGTTGGTGGAACGCACTAGGGGTGGGCGATATGGCTCTAAAAGAAGCACCACACGATAATTCTACACCTTAAAGAATCCTCACTAGCACTTATTGATGCACTAATAGCTCTTTTTGCACTATAGCTTGATTGTTTACCTTTTTCTGTAAGTCACTTTGCAGAAAAGCATCTGCTAAATGACTAAATGTAAATGTGATACGGAATGCATAATTGTTTACAGTACACAGTGTAAAGAACTGAGCAGTACTGATTTTGAATATTGTTGTTAGTGTCAATTTCACTGTGAGAATTTGAGTGGCAGTGGTGAATTATTTTTCTTAAGACTAACTACAGGTGCATCTCAATAAATTAGAATATGATGGAAAAGTCAATTTCCAGTGGTTCAAGTCAAATAGCCCCAACCAAGTATTGAGTCATATAGATGGACATACTTTTCAGAGGCCAACATTTCCATAGTAAAAGTACTTTTTAAAATGGGTCTTTTGTAATATTAACATTTTTTGAGATACTGAAGTTTAGGTCTTCATTAAATGTAAGCCATAATCATTATAAATTAGAAGAAATTAAATAAATTAAGACATGAAATGTTTCATTCTCTGTGTAATAGAGCTATTTAATGTGTTATTTCCACTTTTTGCATTAAATTACTGACATAAATAAAATGTTCTATGATATTCTAAGTTATTGAGATGCACTATTGAGGTGCTGATTGTAGAGTATAGAATATGGTTAATGTTCTTACTTTTAGTTGTAAGTGGTACCAACTCTGCTTAAAACTATTTACTGAAGTGAACTCATATGTTTACAGTACAGCACTACTGATGTGAAGTATACATATTATTGATGGTGTTCTAAATTTAATTGTGATGATTGTAATCTTATTAAAACTGATGACAACACAGAACACTGAGCTGGTTTTATTTTTTTTAATTCTATTTTACATTTTTTTTATTTTATTTTATTATTATCGATTAATGTTCCATTGTAAGAATTTAAGTGGTGATTAAAACTGATTACTACACAGAACTCTGCTATGTTCACTGTACACACTGTGGCTCATTTAACTGCTGTTTTAAAATTCTAATTACACTTTTTTAACATGTTCATTTTTGTTTTTGTTTTTGTTATTGTCATTATAACTTGTTGATGTTATACATGTGTTTTTTCTATTATCAGTTTATTACTTTCTAATAGCTATGAAATTTTAGGTGGAGGCTTTAAATAAGCCCATCTGGGTTTTCTGCCTCCCCCTGCACTTTACATTATATGTTATCTTTGTCATTTTATGTAATTCTAACTGTGCAAATAAATAAAACCTAAAACCTACACAGCTAGAACCACTAACTTCTGACTAACTCTGTATACAGCAAACATCCTAGTGTTCTTTGTGTTACCACTTGGTAAGAGTAGACCCAGCCGATTTAATGTGGTCAAGAAAAGTAAGATGAAAACATGAACAGTGTGTAACTGTACAATATAAATATAGAAGTGGGCAATCATTGGCAGCTGATAATTGTTGTTACCCCCTGTGCCACCCACCAGAAAATTCTCTGGACCTGCCCCTGCAAACAGCTTACTGTTTTACTTTTGCTTGACTCATTGCAATCAGAGTCCCACAGCATTATGGCCACACTGCAAAAAAGCCAACTTGTAGTTTTTGGCCTAAAACAGTGATTTAATTTGGTAAAACTTGGAAATATAAATTACTGACATTTAGGGCAATAATGTAAGTTAGCACAACAAAGGAAGCCAGACAAGTTTGTGAGTTGTTGTTACTTATATCTTTAAGTTGGGGTTCAAAACAAGGGACAATAGTTCTGATAACTCTTATTTCTTTGTTGTGAAATGCGGGAAAGTGGTGAAATTCGGTCATTAGCGAAAGCTAGTGGCTAACTGATGCTAGCGGCTAACTGATGCTAGCGGCTAACTGACACTAGCGGCTAACTGATGCTAGCGGTGCTGCTTTTTACAGCTACAAGAGTAGCCATTAGCCTATCAATGCTAACTCAAAATTGTGGTCACAACATTAGCTGACATTTCATAGCGGCGTTACAATCGTGCCAGAGAAATTCAGAGTTGAGCAAACTCAAAAACAAAACTTAAAATATTTAGTTTAATTGTCAAACTTAAAATTGTATCGAAGTTTGTTGCCTTGAAATTTTGAGTTCACCCAACTTTTCTTTTTTTGCAGTGCACATTTTAATGTGCAACAGTAGGAGTCCACTTCTGGCTGTGGGAAGATGGCTTTTCCACAGAAATATCATCTACTACATGTATTGTCTATGTGTGAATATAATGATTCAGAGGAGGTTTCTTAATGGTTGGAGTGTGTAGTGAACCCTTGTTTATAGAAAGAGCTTCATTAAGGCCTTTGGCTTATTGTGGACACCAGCTGGATCACCCCCTTCATGTACAATGACAGCCCCTGAAACCAATCTGTTTGTTAGCCACATGTAGACATTACTGTGAGGTCAGTCCAGTATGGAGGTTAACTTACAGTGACGGCGGGAGCAGCGAAGGCCAAGCTGAAGAGCAGAGGCAGTGGGCAGACTTCCTGTCTGGGCAGGATGTAGGGCAGAGACAGACTACGGTCATTACAACTGTACCCAGAATGCACCGGCTGGAATATATCTGTCAGCTCCAGGAAATACAGACTGACAACAGAGGATGCCAGGATAGGAAGCTGCAGTGAGGAAACAACAACACAAAAAAAAATTAAGAAAATAAATTCAAATATTTTTTTTTTTTTAAGTTAAATACTAGGACTGGGTATTAAATTTGTCAATACCTCGATGCGACACGTAGGGTTCTGAACTGATACTAAAACACAATACCTTGCAACTGGGAATTTTAAAATGTTATCGAAATTTAAGGAGCAGTAATAGAAGTGTGTCTAAATACTCCAAATTAAACCAGAATGTGTCTAATTAAAGTAAAAAGAGTACAAATCTGATGTGACATTCAATGTCAGGTTTTGAATGTTTCCTGTCTCTATTACTTCACGATAAAGACACATTTTGGATGGTACTGGAAGAGCATGAGGCTTCAAGTCCAGCACTAGAACCCTGCACACTGGCACCCGTAATGATCAAATCAAAATCAATCAAAATTAAAATGCATTTATTAATCCCTGAGGGGAAATTCAGTTAGTCTGGTAACTCTGGAAGAATGAGACAGATATACACCTAGATAATTATAACTTGGCACCACCTCCATGTCCACCCCACAGGTATTCACTGGCAGAAGAGGGGACTTGAACCCGCAGAAATCTATGATCATTTCCTTAGTCTTTGAGGTGTTCAGTAGGAGATAGTTCTTGTGACTCCAGTCACTGAAGGCTTTTATCAGATCTCTATATTCAGATTCCTGTCCATTCCTGATACACGCCACAATAGCAGTGTCGTCGGTGTACTTCTGGATGTGGCAGGACTCAGAGTTGTATTTGAAGTCTGCTGTGTACAGTGTGAACAGAAATGGAGCCAGAACAGTGCCTTGTGGAGCCCCTGTGCTGCTCATTAATGTCCCAGAAACACAGTTCCCCAACCTGACATACTGTGGTCTTCCTGTCAGGTAATCTGTGATCCATGAGATGAATGAAAGGTCCACTCCCATCTCTGTCAGCTTGTTTTTGAGTAAGTTGGGTTGGATGGTGTTGAATGCGCTTGAAAAATCAAAGAACATGATTCTCACACAAGCACCAGTTTCCTCCAGATGAGCAAGGGCACGGTGAAGCATTTAGAGGACAGCATTGTTCACTCCCATGTGTTGTTTGTTGTATGCAAACTGAAGGGGGTCGAGTTTCTTTGACTTCAGCTCTCAGTAGGCGTAGAATCAGCCGCTCCTAGGTCTTCATGATGTGAGAAGTGAGGGCTACTGGTCTGTAGTCATTAAGTTCAGTTGGACATTTTATTTTTGGTACCGGCACAACACAGGAAATATTCCACAGTGCCGGCACTCGCCCCAACTGTAGACTGAGGTTGAAGAGAGGTTGACACAGTTGGGCAGCACAGTCCTTGAGCAGCCTTGGACACACACCATCTGGGCCAGCAGCCTTCCCAGAGCAAAGTCTTCCCAGTTCCAACCTCACCCCCATCTCTGTGACAGACAAGGGTGGAGGCTCAGGTAAGAGGGGGGTGGATGCTGGAGGAGGAGGAGGAGGAGGAGCATTGGCATTGGGTGAGGCCGCTGTATTGAATCTGTTGAAGAACTGGTTGACTGGATGTCTTTTCTTGTTGTTGTAACCAGAGATGGTGTTGATTCCTCTCCACATTTCACGGATGTTGCTGTTCTGTAGATTTCTCTCCGGTTTCTTCTTGTATTCCTCCTTTGCCATCTTTAATCTCTTCTTCAACTTAAATTGTACTAGTTTGAGCCGTGCTTTGTCACCATCTCTAAAAGCTGCCTTCTTCTCATTGAGGATTGCCTTTAAATCAGTAGTAATCCAAGGTTTGTTATTGTGGAAACAGCATACAGTCCTAGTGGGTATGCCCGTGTCTCTACAGAAGTTGATGTAATCAGTAAAGCAGTCAACCTGTCTGTCAATGTCCATACTGTTCTCCTCTGTTTCCAGCAACACATTCCAGTCTGTACATTCAAAGCACAATATTGTCTTGTAATAGTAATTTCAATCTCAGCCACTTTAGATGCCAACCTCCCTCCCCCTTTCTACCACTAGACATCAAGGTCCTTTTTGTGTTTTAAATTGTGATGTCCAGACGAGGTTGTGCACCTGGAAAGGTTGCCCTCAAGGAGGCGCTACAGGTGCATCAGGTCAAAACAAACACATTCAAAAACAGTTTAATTCCCAAAAGCAATAACCACCCTGAACTCTCATATGCACTGTTTTTCATATGGACTTTCTTACTGTGCAATATTTCTTTTTTAAATGTACAACACTTGGCAATGTGCAATAATTTGTGCAATAATTCGTCCTTCAACGTGCAATATATTTATGAACACTGCATAGCATCATATCTGCTTCTGGCAAATTGAAGACTGTGCACTTCACCTCCCTTTCTTGCCTATGTTTACATTATATCGTATATATTTTTCTTTACATTTACTTGCTTATGTATGTTTATGTTTATGTTGTATATTTTTTTATATTTTATATATTTTTTATTTATTGTCGCACTGCTTTTTGGAGTCAGCTTTCAAATCTCATTGTACGTGCGTATAGTGACAATAAAGGCATTCTATTCTGAATTAATTTCAGCTCGATATGAATTTCATCGCTTT
Source organism: Centropristis striata (assembly GCF_030273125.1). Lineage (NCBI taxonomy): Eukaryota > Metazoa > Chordata > Actinopteri > Perciformes > Serranidae > Centropristis > Centropristis striata. The sequence goes on along the minus strand of NC_081527.1, from coordinate 24,230,164 downwards.
ATAAAATGAAATAAATGATATGGTTTCAGAGCTGATAGTGGCAAGAATATACTATGCTATGAAAAACTATGTTAATGTGGAGTTAGTCAAATAAAGCAGTAAAAACATTTTAAAAAACAATTTATTTTAAACACAACATACATTCAAACCACAAAAACAATATAGAGCATGTATGTTATGCAGTAAATAAACAATTTAGAAGCGGGTGCTTATGCATCTAGCACATACGTAAATCGCCTTCAAAATAAAAGCACTGTGGTTGTATTGATTTCTAATTTGGGGTAACCTCATGCGGGCCAGACAGGGACAGCCATCCGGTCAGATGTGGCGTAATTTAAATACCATGCCCTAATATATACCCGATTCAGATGGCTCGCCCCAAGAGTTTAAGACACCGAAGGACACAATATGGCCCAAAAAAATTTTTTCCTTTCCTTTTTTCTGAGTCAGCTTTATTAGCAAAGTGCACCATCACAAATAACAGGATCATCTTACAGAAATACACAGCAACAGAGGTTTATGGAATAAAAATACTTATAGTGATAGTATACCCAAACAAGTTCAATGAATATTTTACATTTGGAGCACAGAATTTTCCACAGCTTTTTGGTTGCAGCCAGGAGGTAAACAATGTTTTAGAGTAATTTTTTAATCCCAAAAGAAGAGGAATTTCTCAGAGGCAGAAAGTGAAATGCTGACGTCCAACAGCTGCAACAGAACAAACTGGTTTTGTTTGGCAGCAAAAAAAGTGAAAAGGAAGGAAATCAGTGGTGCTGTCAGCAAAGTAGCGGACTATTAAACTCCTGGGGCCTCATGTGTCAACGCTGCGTACGCACAAAAACATTGCGTACGCTGTTTTTCGCGCACACGCCACATGTATGAAAAGTGAACTTGCTGTGAGAATGTGCGGACCACTGCGCAACCTTCCGAGGTGCCGTGAGAATGTGCAGTGGCACCGCAGACTTTTGTTTGGCGGAAACTACTGTCTTTTATGCTGTATTAAAAACTTATTTCATATCTAAATAGAGTTGTTCCGATTCTGATACCAGTATCGGAAATTGCTCCGCTGTTGCGCTGTGCTGCAACCTGCAGCCTGCTGTTTTAGGGGGACGAGGAGGAATTGATTACGTAACACAGACACAACAGACACACACGTGTGTCAGAGCAGGTTGACGCGAGGCTACGAGCTAAGCTAAGTAGCACTTTCTTATTGGCGGTGTGTGGGGTGGACAATTTACATTGCAGCGCACATTGAGAGACCGGCAGCTAATGGTGCGTTCAAGGTCTACACGAATGTGAGAATTTTCAAGTTCTGACTTTGAGTGTAAATTAAACACACCATACAGCGTTACGGTAAGAACGTGTTAGATCTGCCTTCAAAATAAGAGCACATGGATGTGTTTGCAGAGTCCACCACAGAATTTACAAGAACACTGTCAAAATAAGACGCCTTAAACAAAACACAGAAGAACCCTTATTCTCCTTCACAATAATTCTATAAAATATAAAAGGATTAAGATGAAATAGTGGCATTAGAATGTGCAAGAGGCACCAAATTTAGGCTTTTAGGGCTAAAATGTTATAAAAAATAAAATGTTATATATGCCCCCGGAACCCCAGATTTATTTATTGAATTTGCTGTTGCACTACTGTTTTGAATGTTGCACTACTGTTTTGAACTACTGGCTTGAATCTGCTGTATTTATTCATGTTTTACAAAGGGTTTAACCTGAGCCTGGCCAATGATAATCATATGATAGTCATGCAGGTGTAGTATGATATTTTTTTTTATAACATACTGGTATCGGATTGGTAGTCGGTATCTGCCGATACCCACAGCACAAGTATCGGAATTGTCACACCGTGGTGAGGTCTTGGGTTTTTTTTATGTTTGGTCTCGTCACTGCTTTTATTTTGAAAAGTAACTCTCCTCTCGTTTCAGATCACCTGCCCCTCCCTGTGTGTGTCACCTGCCTGAATGTCTCCCCTAATTACCAATTGTGTTCACCTGGTGCTCCCTCCCTCATGTGTTAAATAGTCTGTGTCTCCCTTGTCCTGTGCCAGTGTGTCGTTTTTCGTCTCGCCAGCATTTCCACAGTTCTTGTCATCGCCACAGTCATCTGCCTTGCTTCGTTTTCAAGTTTGGTTCTCCTCGTAAGAGTGATTTTCTTTTGTAAATTTTCACAGCTTAGCTGCTCCCTTAGTTTGTTAGTTGTTTAGATTGCCTTTTGTTTTTCCTCCTTAAGAGTGATTTTGTGTTATTTAGTTTTTGCCCTTAGATCGTTCCTCCATTTTACGTAGTGATTTTTAGTTTAGTCTTTTTCCCTGTTTAGGTTTTTCCTCCCTTTTGGAGCGCCTTTTGTTTATTAGTATTTTAGTTTGTCCCTTTTTCCCCCTTTCCCTTGTCTAGTTATTTGTCCATTTACCCCATAGGATAGTTTCCCTGAGTTTCAGGATAGTCAGGAGTTTTGTGTTTTTCCCTCTTTGTAGGAATTATTATTGTTAGGTCCTTTAGACTGTTAATGTTCATAGCCCTTTTGTTTCCTCTGTTCGGGGAGTTCCTCTTGCTGACTAAGTACCATAATAAAGTGCTTTTGGCATACTCTATCTCTGCGTCTGAGTCCTGCTTCGAGCCCGGCCTGACAGTACACACTGGCCAGTATGGACTCAGCAGAGACACAGAGAGTGGCAGCCCTCCTACAGGATCAGGAGTCGCGGATATCTCGGCAGGAACAGTTCCAGTCGGCCATGGCTACTCATCTCGGCGACTTGTCCGGCAGAGTACAGGAACTCGTGGATCACCTGACCAAGGCGTCTGGTCCATCCCTCGCTCCGAAGACCCCAGCAGCCCCCACTCCAGCTCCGACTGCTCCCGGCTTCGGATCGGGAGTCAGACTGTCGTCTCCTGAACGGTTTTCTGGAGATCCGGGTCAGTGTAAACCATTTTTGATTGACTGCTCTATCCATTATGAACACGCTCCACAGGCTTTTCCCACTGATCGATCCAAGATTGCCTTTATGATCTCCCACCTGACGGGGAGAGCCAGAGCGTGGGCCACAGCCGAGTGGGCTCGTGAATCTCCACTCTGCAGCTCACTGACGGAGTTCACGGCGGCTCTCCAGAGAACATTTGACCCGGTTTCGTCCGACCGTGAGAAGGCCCGGGAGCTAACGAATATCAAGCAAGGCACCGACACGGTATGTGATTATGCCATTCATTTTCACACCGTGGCGGCGGACAGTGGGTGGAACTCCACCGCATTGTTTGACGTGTTTCTGAAAGGGCTAGCGGCTCCCATCCGAGAGCTTCTGGTTCCCCTGGACCTTCCCTCCGACCTGGACTCCCTGATCGCCCTCGCCATTAGGACGGACAACAGACTCCGCGAGCTTCACCCGCCGGCACGGAGCAGATCGGCGAGCACGGGAAGATTTTCCAACGCACCGGACCGCTCAGCCTTCTTCCAGCCACCCGTGGGACCATGCCCCCAATCTCCCTCCCACTCAGAAGAGGCTATGCAGCTCGGACGTGCACGATTGTCACCGGAGGAGCGACAGCGGCGACAGCAAGAAGGTCGCTGCTTTTACTGTGGGGAGACGGGACACCTTGTGGCGGCCTGTCCAGCCAAACGACCCACAAGGGTGAGTGATGTTAAAACATCTAGACCCACTCCTCGGATCCTCACGGACATCAAGGTAATGCACCACGCTGTCACCACAGACATTAAAGGCCTCATAGACTCTGGAGCTGACGAGAGCTTCATGAACTGGGGACTGGCTGAGAAGCTCGGGTTAAAGACTAAGGAAATAGAAAGAGCTATCACAGCCAAGGGGCTAAATGACAATACCCTACTCACCATCACTCACACCACAGAGACAGTAGAGCTTAATATTCAGGACCATCATGAATCCATGAACTTTTTTCTGATCAATTCTCCATCTCATGCGTTAGTCCTGGGACATCCATGGCTGCTGCGCCACAACCCCCACATTGATTGGAGAACAGGAAAAATTTTGGGCTGGGGAAAAGACTGTCAGGGATGTTGTTTTGACCCTCCAGTACAGGAGGGGGATGTAACCATGCTTAACGTTGTCTCTGCTGATTCCTCTGTAGACCCGGAATATCCCAACATAAGCTCCGTTCCTTCATGCTACCATCACCTAAAGGAGGTGTTCAACAAAGCCAAGGCGATGTCACTTCCTCCGCACCGACCCTACGACTGCGCCATTGAGCTCACCCCTGGATTCACCATTCCTAAGGGACGACTGTATTCTGTTTCGGCACCTGAGAGGGAAGCCATGAAAGACTACATAGACACTTCTTTGAAGGCGGGGCTTATCCGCCCCTCCTCTTCTCCTGCAGGTGCTGGTTTCTTTTTTGTGGCTAAAAAGGACGGGTCGTTAAGACCATGTATTGACTACAGCCCTTTAAATGACATTACGATTAAGAACCGTTACCCTCTCCCTTTGATGTCCTCTGTTTTCGATCAGCTACAACAGGCCAAGATATTCTCCAAACTAGACTTGCGCAATGCCTACCATTTAATCAGAGTAAGAGAGGGAGATGAATGGAAAACAGGTTTTAATACCCCTAGCGGACATTATGAGTATTTGGTCATGCCCTTCGGACTCACTAACGCACCTGCCGTTTTCCAGGCCATGATAAACGACGTCCTGCGGGACTTCTTAGACCAGTTCGTGTATGTCTACTTAGACGACATATTGATTTACTCACCAGACTTGGAAACCCACAAGACTCACGTGACCAAGGTCCTCCAAAGGCTCTTAGAGCATGGTCTTTACGTCAAGGCTGAAAAGAGCGAATTTCATGCCAACACCATCTCCTTCCTGGGCTTCATTGTAGCCCCTGGAAGAGTGCAGATGGATCCGGCAAAGATCAGAGCTGTCACTGACTGGCCCACACCTGATAGCCGCAAGAAGGTTCAGCAGTTCCTAGGGTTTGCTAACTTCTACAGGCGGTTCATCAGGGGCTTCAGTGCAATAGCTGCTCCGCTTTCTGCATTAACATCTCCTAAGACAGGTTTTCGGTGGTCAGCAGAAGCGGAGTCAGCCTTCCAGGAACTCAAACGCCGCTTCACCACCGCACCGATCCTCACCATGCCGGACCAACAGCAGCAGTTTGTGGTGGAAGTGGACGCCTCCAATGAGGGGATCGGGGCCATCCTCTCCCAGAGATCGCAGCAGGACGGTAAGATGCATCCTTGTGCTTATCTGTCTCGCCAACTGTCTAAGGCGGAGCGAAATTATGACGTCGCCAACAGAGAACTGCTCGCAGTCAAGGTGGTTCTGGAAGAATGGCGGCATTGGTTAGAGGGGGCCAGCCAGCCGTTCATGGTGTGGACGGACCACAAGAACCTGGAGTACATACGTCAAGCTAAGAGACTTAACTCACGCCAGGCCAGGTGGAGGCTGTTTTTTAACCGTTTCTCTTTTTCTCTCTCTTACAGGCCGGGGTCCCGGAACGTTAAGCCAGACGTCCTATCTCGACTCTTTGACCCCGAGCCTGTAGCCAAGGAGCCTGAACCCATCCTCCCACTGTCCTGTGTGGTTGGAGCGGTAACTTGGCAAATAGAAAAAGCAGTTAAGTTGGCCAACGGTGTAGCTCCACCACCTAGTGGGTGCCCTGAAAACAAGCTGTTTGTCCCAGTTAATCTGCGCCCACAGGTGATCCATTGGGCTCACACCTCGCCGCTTTTCTGTCATCCGGGAGTCAGGCGGACCATGTTCGCCATCTCCCGGAGGTTCTGGTGGCCGTCTATGGAGCCGGAGGTTCGGGAGTACGTCGAAGCCTGCTCGGTCTGCGCCCGCAATAAGTCCTCCACTGGATCACGCATGGGTCTGCTGCAACCACTTCCCATCCCCTCCCGCCCATGGTCAGAAATATCCCTGGATTTCGTCACGGGGCTCCCGGTCTCTCAAGGTAACACCACAGTCCTGACTGTGGTGGATCGTTTTTCTACAATGGTTAGGTTTATTGCATTGCCCAAACTCCCATCAGCCAAGGAAACTGCTGAAATCATGTTGACTCACGTTTTCAAGATCCATGGTTTTCCAAGGGACATTGTTTCTGACCGGGGGCCCCAGTTCGTCTCCAGATTTTGGAGGGACTTCTGTAAGCTAATTGGAGCCAGGGCCAGCTTGACGTCGGGATATCATCCGGAGGCTAACGGCCAGACCGAGCGGCTTAACCAGCAACTAGAGACCGGCCTCCGGTGTCTGGTGTCACAGAACCCTGCTACATGGAGCAAACACCTGGTCTGGGTTGAGTATGCGCACAACACACTTCCTACATCTGCCACAGGATTCACCCCTTTCAAGTGTGTGTTTGGCTACGACCCTCCTCTTTTTGCAGACAATGAGCCAGAGGTGGCGGTCCCCTCCGCCCACACCTTATTCCGCCGCTGCCGCCGCATCTGGTCCGCTGCTCGTCAGGTGCTCATCAGGCAGGGAGATCGAGTGAAAAGAGCAGCAGACCACAAGAGGAGACCAGCACCAGATTATCAGCCTGGCCAGAGAGTGTGGCTCTCTGCCAAAGACATGAACCTCCGAGTCCCGTCGAAGAAGCTGGCACCGCGGTTCGTGGGTCCGTTCCCCATCTCACAGGTCATCAGTCCTGCTGCTGTGCGTCTCCGCCTGCCCCGATCCCTACGCATCCATCCCACCTTCCATGTCAGCCAGATCAAGCCCGTGAAAGACAGCCCCCTGGTTCCTCCAGCTACCCCACCTCCACCCCCTGAAATAGTGGACGGCGGCCCGGTCTACAAGGTCAAGAAGCTGTTGGCTGTACGCAACCGGGGCCGAGGAAAGCAGTTCTTGGTGGACTGGGTGGGTTATGGCCCAGAAAAGAGACTCTGGGTTCCATCCAGACACATAATGGACCACACCCTTATTGATGACATTTACCGGGATCATCCTGAGCAGCCTGGACCGTCAGGATGCCGGTCCTAGAGGGGGGGGTTCTGTCACACCGTGGTGAGGTCTTGGGTTTTTTTTATGTTTGGTCTCGTCACTGCTTTTATTTTGAAAAGTAACTCTCCTCTCGTTTCAGATCACCTGCCCCTCCCTGTGTGTGTCACCTGCCTGAGTGTCTCCCCTAATTACCAATTGTGTTCACCTGGTGCTCCCTCCCTCATGTGTTAAATAGTCTGTGTCTCCCTTGTCCTGTGCCAGTGTGTCGTTTTTCGTCTCGCCAGCATTTCCACAGTTCTTGTCATTGCCACAGTCATCTGCCTTGCTTCGTTTTCAAGTTTGGTTCTCCTCGTAAGAGTGATTTTCTTTTGTAAATTTTCACAGCTTAGCTGCTCCCTTAGTTTGTTAGTTGTTTAGATTGCCTTTTGTTTTTCCTCCTTAAGAGTGATTTTGTGTTATTTAGTTTTTGCCCTTAGATCGTTCCTCCATTTTACGTAGTGATTTTTAGTTTAGTCTTTTTCTCTGTTTAGGTTTTTCCTCCCTTTTGGAGCGCCTTTTGTTTATTAGTATTTTAGTTTGTCCCTTTTTCCCCCTTTCCCTTGTCTAGTTATTTGTCCATTTACCCCATGGGATAGTTGCCCTGAGTTTCAGGATAGTCAGGAGTTTTGTGTTTTTCCCTCTTTGTAGGAATTATTATTGTTAGGTCCTTTAGACTGTTAATGTTCATAGCCCTTTTGTTTCCTCTGTTCGGGGAGTTCCTCTTGCTGACTAAGTACCATAATAAAGTGCTTTTGACATACTCTATCTCTGCGTCTGAGTCCTGCTTCGAGCCCGGCCTGACAGGAATTGGTATCGGGAGAGAAAAAATGGTATCGGAACATCACTATATCTAAACTCAAACTACACACAACTGGCTTTGTGTTTTCAGTTAATAACTCTCGGACAATATTCCCACCCTTAATAACCTGTTCTAAATATAAATACATATTTTTATCGTCAATTATTATTTTTTATCTTTCACCAGCGTACTGCTGCTTACTTGTGCAATAATAGTATGTTGAAGTTTTCTAAGATTGTATATTATCTTAAGTAAATTTTTTTGGTATTTCCACCATTTTTATAAAAACATATATACCAAATTTTCCTCCGGAGATCAATAAAGTATTTCTGATTCTGATTAATATGGAGCGCACAATATTTTCACAGATAACATGTCTTAACATGTTAATGCTGCAGGTGCACAGTGATCTATGACACACAGATCCCTCTCCCCGGAGAAAAACGTGTGTGGGAAATCCTTTCAGCATAAGTCAGGTGCGGTGCATAATTGATCCCGTAGGTGATGTTTAATTGGGACAACAGAGTCCAAACCAGAGCTACATCAATGCAAATAACAACACTGCCACCCACTGGTTGAGGAGGACGGGCCATTTGTGAATCACAAGCTATTTGTTTGTGAATCTGTGTGGATCTTGTCAAGAACGTCTCAAAACTGCGTCTTTGAGGAAAGAGATGCGTGTGTGTGACTGATGATTCACAAATGCAGAGTCAATCTTCACAAACAGATGAAGATTTTCAGTTTTGCAAATGGCTTTTTTGTTGAAAATTGTGTATTTACAAATACACAATATATTTACAAAACCACACTTATTTGTAAAAACCAAAATACAAGTTACAAATTAGAAATTTGTAACACAAAACAAAACACGTGTGCAAATCAAGGACTATTTGTAGATCACCCTCTGTGCGTTTACAGGTATTAATGAGACAAATTTAAGTCCATACGAGACCACCTAACCACAATCAACAGTTTATTTTAGGAAAGGCCTAAAAACTTTTCTCTTTAAAAAAGCCTTTTCTCAAACGTATCGTTGTGCTCTTGCTTTTAATCCTGTTTTTTAATCTTGTTCTGCTCTGTAGCACCTTGGGATTTCTTTTATCAATGAAAAGTGCTTTACAAATAATTTGTATTATTATTATTATTATTATTTGTATTTATTTTTATTATTATTATTATCATTGTTATTGCACCCACCACCCAGCCCCGGATATACTGATGAAAATGGATGGATGGATGGATGGATGGATAGATGGATGGATGGATGGATGGATGATCTGCATTTTTATCTGAGGTGCACATGTTTCTGACTGCAACAGTTATGTAAAGACCTGTAACTGAGTGTGAAATGCTCTCTATTTCCACAGCATACAACACAGGATTAGCCACCAAGGTTGTTAAACATTTCTTGTGATTTCCCTAGAATTACCAATCATTTCCTTTGAACAGCTTTACAGCACATATTTAAAAGTACAGTGAACAGAGAGAAGTGTTGTCTGTATGTTATGTTTGGTTTTAATGTAACCTGAAATGTGGTAACCAACCATTTAACTAACACTTATTAGCTGGAATTACTGGTCGGCAGCTCCATGTCTCAATGTTTACTTCCTGTCAGTTGATGTTTGTAACAGGAGATAATGTGACGTTCTGGAGTTTTTTAAAAATTTCATGAAATTAGTCAGAAACAGTCTGATATGAATCCTTTGTTTCTTCACAACAGAAAATGAAGCAATATTAATATGAATACATGCATATGAGCTATGTTTCCCTTGACTATATCACAAATGAGATATAGTCTGGATACCAGCTATTCATTTTTCTTCCGAGGAGGCGTGGTTTACGATCCTCCAGAACCATTTATTGGGGCGCTACGAATGTCTATCATAAGCGTCTGTACGTAGCTCTTAGCCAATCGTATCAGTTATACCAGATGTCGTATGTAGAGCGACAGATATTCGAGAAAGCATTGAGCAAGAAAACGACTGATGTTTACATAGCCAGACTAGCCCATCTCTACTTTGGGACTAAAATGGTCAATTCTGCTTCCGCAACGTTTTTCTGCAGCATGTTCTGACTCTGGCTGCTCTGTAGTTTCAGCTCACAGTCTACCGGCAGTGTTGGTGTGTGTGTGTGTGAGAGAGTGTTGCTTGCTGCTTTGCTTCTCCAGTTCTCGCTTTCTGCAAGATTATTTATTTTTACACCTTATTTCCCCCTCATATAATTTAGCCACACACATCCACTGATTTTATGGTCAATATACGAGCTGCTGGGGGTCTCTGGGGGCTCCGCTGTCCCCTGGCTTGTAGCCAGATCACCGGTGTTACAGCAGTGAGCGGTAGCGGGGCTAGTTGGTAGATTAGGCTTTTGCCAAATCCTGTCGGAAGCAAGGCTAAAACATCCGTTTTCGTGGTGACACAGGACTTTAAAATAAACTTTCCCTCTACACTGTCTACAGCTAGATCCAAAGAGAGCTTCACGTCTGCTGCAGCCATGTTGGATCCGTAAGAAAACTACAAAACTACAAGCTTCCATCTGTCCAATAGCACGCCGTCCCTCCCCGTTCTGTGATTGGATCCCTGAAACAGGGCTAAGAAACGACCATAGACACCAGATCGTTTCGCAGTTCGAAATTAAATTGAGCGTGCAAGGGAGTATGGTTATACCCAGGCTAGTGATGTCCTTTTTTTTTTATTTAAATTTTCTCTTTTAGGGACATTGTGTTTACTTGCCTTCTTCATCTGCAATTATTAACTACAACAATACAGTATTGAGTAACAACATTTTTTTAATACAATGCTGGAAATATGCTGCTTTTTTTTCTTTTTAACTGATTAATAATTGATTTATCAAAGTAACATTCCAGGTTAATCATCCATAAAAATATAATAAAAAGTAATTAGTTGCAAAAATGTAACACTCCAAACTAAGGGGGGGGGGGGGGGGGGGGGGGGGGTCATCAAAGTTATCACAAATTATCCTGAGGGGAACATGCATATCAGTATAAAATGTCATGAAAATCCATCCAATAGTTTTCACACATTTTACCCAAAACTATAAATGTCAATCCCCTTGTGGTGTCTGACAGAGGAAAGGTCAGGGGACTCCCACAATCGTTCTGATCCATCCTCTGGGGAAGATGAATGTCTTTATAAAATGTCTTGGCAAATCAGTCAATAGCTGAGACAGGTAGTTCACTGCTATTTTTCACTTTTCTTCAAATTCTAGCATGTGATCTAATTATTACGCTGGTATGATGGAACTAGGTTGTTTGTTTTTTTCCCTCCCACATCAGTTTTGATGATTCTCTCATGCAGAAATGATTTCTGTATTTATGCCAGGTGAGAAATGAAAACAAATCATTCAAGTGAGGGAGGATTTACAAAACAGTTTCATGGGTGTCAGTCAATATTACCTGCAGATAAGCCTCCTTCTTGCTCTAAAGAAATGTTCATCCACCTACCAGATTTCCAGTACTCTAACTGTGAAGAGTCTGGGGGAGCTCTTCAAACTTGTCATTTCTTCACATTATTTGCATGTGAAATAACTTTTCATACTGAGAAGGGGGATAAAAACGCATAGAAAAGTAAAAGCTAAAGGGAAGCTACCCTGGAAGTGATGAGATATGTGCACCAAAAAGAAGAAGAAGTAAATGTGCTGGTGCTTTCATGGACTCCAGAGTATTAATAGGTGTAGGTAAAGTATTATTTGTCAATGTCCATTTCCCACACATGATTTGTGTGAAATCACATGTATACATTCAAAGAATACTTGATAAAATCTTAAACTGATAGGGCTGGGCGATATGACCATAAAAGAATATCACGATATTTCAAGGTATTTTGAGGCCCGTCTACTTAACTTGCGTATTTCCATTTATGTAACTTTATACTTCTACTTCACTGCATTTTAAAGGCAATATTCACTACATTTAGCTTCCAGCAATTTTTTCAATCAAGATTTAACAAAAAAAAGGTGATTAAACATTTTTATACATTAAACTACGTATAAGTATATTAAGCTGTAGTAAATTAGCCCTACCTTGGTGACAGTAAAAGGCTGCTTACATAAATGCATCAAAAATAATTATCCAACAATATTTAGAGAATATATAACAATCTAAGTGGGGTCATTCTACATTTTGTTGCTGGTACTTTTGTACATTTTAAGTAAATTGCATTAATCTTGTGCACTCTAAGGGCAAAATATGAACAAACACTTCACATAACATTTTCCCAGTTGGGGAACACTGTGATATAGAATCTTTACTGTTATCCAACTGTGACATTTTTAATAGCTGTTAACAGAGCTTTCCACTGGGGACATGGAGTAGCCAGCAAGTGTGGAAAATAGCTGGCGAGGTGGGTCCGGGGGCATTTTCTCCTTTTTCTTCCATACAATCCCAAATTTGGTGCCGCTCACACACTCTAATGCCACTATTCCATCATATACACCGATCTTAATCATTGCATATTTTTCACGAAGTTTTATAAAGAAAAATAAAGTTTCTTGTATGTTTTATTTAATGCATCTTATTTTGACAGTCTTCTTGTTATTCTGATTCTGTTAACACACTGTGCTCTTATTTTGAAAGCTGCATGTATTTAGCGCCAGGAAGTAATTCAGGCCGACATTTTAGATTTTTGTGATTAACTTTAATTGTTAGCTAATGTTGGCTACCAGACGGCATAATGCAACAGTAGGTTTGGATCATCTCTGACCGGCCCGTACAGGTTGATAGTATTGTTGATGAGTGTAGTATTTTAAATAGAATCCTCAATCCTCAATTATTGGCTCAAAAACAGTGTTGGACTTTTCTTTAAGGTAAATCATTTTGATGGATCTCTAGTGTTAGAAAAGTATACCCACCTATTAAATATACAAGCTTTTTATGTAAAGTTGCATGTAAAAACTTGTTAATACTTAACAGGTAAAAAACAGAGGTTATGGTGTTTGGCAGTGCCCTCATCGACCTGGGACCCCTCAGAGTATGAGCTTCCTAAAGTCACCAGCCTTGGCATCACCATAGACAGCGATTTTAAATTTGATAAACAGATTAACATCGTTTTAAAATCGTGTTTTTATCATCTGTGTCTTTTATCAAAAGTGAAACCATTTTTATCTTTTAACCTCTTTGAACAGAGGCAGAAACATGGCCTTTCTCTCCATTTTACCTCCTAGACAGGTCAAAAAACAGACACCAACAGCCAATGGAAGCAGATCAAAATGAGGCTTTGTATTGATATATTGTACTGGCAGCCCATCATGCTCTGTGCTGGACAGTTTGTTAAGTTTGCTTTTTCATGTTCAAAAATGCAAATGTTACTTTATAACATATAATATTTAATTTTAATTAATACATATTATATATTATCAAATATTTAAATAGGCAACAGTAGATGTTAATATTCAGATTTAACCTTCATTTGAACATGTCATCACAGGTATTCTAATGGACACAAACCATGAAATAAAACAGAACTCCTTTTGGTTGGCACTAAATCCACATTGTCTAAATCCAACAGTTTCTCACTGCACATTGATAATAACACCCCTGTCCATCCCTCCCCTCAGGTCACAAGTCTGGGCGTCAAGTCAAGTCAAGTCAAGTCAAAGTTTATTTATAGAGCACAGTGGCGGTTCTCCACAGGGGCCTCCAGGGGCCACTGCCCCTGTGAAGAAGCCTTTGGCCCCTGCTGTGGCCCCTGTGTCAAATTAATAATAAAATTATCAATTTATAACGATGAACAACGTAACAATTCTCACCTTTTTTTGTTCAAACAATATCTCATTGTACACAAAAAGAACCCAGAATGTGTACATTGTATAATAGTTTAATTGTGCAATGAAATATTGTGTGTGTGTGTGTGTGTGTGTGTGTGTATATATATATATATATATATTTAAAAACAACCTCAGTTGACCAAAGTGCTGTACAGTTATTAAAATACAATAAAAACCATACACAAATATAGTTATAAATAACAATGAAAACAATAAAATACTAAAAACAGTAAAACAATGAAATAGTAATAAAAACTCAAACCAGAAAGAGTTAGAGATAAAAAAAAAAAAAAGAAAATAAAAGGGTAAAAAAGTCAAGGATTCTTGCCTAGCTGGGACTGAACGCTAAGGAGAATAAATAGGTTTTTAATAATGTTTTAAAGTGCAAGTGAACTTTTTGTGCAGCTCTGACCTGGAGAGGTCGGCTGTTCCACAAAGAAGACTCCCCACGAGTCCAGAGTCTGGACCACGGTATGACCAGGAGCATCTGTTAGACCACCTAAGTGCTCTGGAAGTACTGTGGGGTTTTAAAAGATCTGATAAATAAGACGCTGCCAGACCATTTAAGCCAGGGGTGTCAAACTCAAATACACAATGGGCCAAAATTTAAAACTTGAATAAAATCGCGGGCCAACATTGAACAAATAAACCTTTTAATATATACCAAACATGTTTAGCTTTAACATTAAATATGGAACCAGCAACGCTTATAAACATACAATATATAACTAAATAGTGCAGACATGCAAAATCAAATTTCAAATAAAAAACACATCAATGTCATTAATTTATTAAATAAAAAATAAATAAAAATCGTATGCCTCTTTTCTATTTGCATCCTTCTGATTTAAATATCAAAATAAACTTTTTCAACAGGTTAATAACTTCTGCCTTTCTTTTCGCCATTTTTGGGAAGGGGTAGCTGGGAGACAGCTCTAGCTTGAGGTTGCTATGACGACTGTTACAGAGGAGCGTTTCTGGGTCCTGTCCTGATTGACGCGCCAAAACAACAGCAGGGCATTGTGGGATTTGTAGTATTAGCGGTTAATGCGCCGTATAATACCGGCGGGTCAGCTTTTATAGTACAATAATAAGATAATAATTTGGTATTGGCTCGCGGGCCAAATAAAATTACACTGCGGGCCAAATTTGGCCCGTGGGCCAGAGTTTGACACCCCTGATTTAAGCACTTAAAAACAATTAATAAAACCTTAAACTGGATCCGAAAGTTTTCAGGATGTGCTCACGCTGTTTCTTCCCAGTCAGCAGGCGGGCGACTGCATTTTGGACAACCTGTAAGCGGAGCACTGCTGACTGGTCAAGACCAACAAATAAAGAGTTACAGTAGTCTAGGCGTGATGTGATGAATGTCATCTTGGACAGCAGCCTCTCCTTCACTGCCCCTATCAATATCAATCACCCTCACCCATCTCTCTCCCATAATAGCACCTCCATACTGGTCAACGCCTTGTCACATCCTGACTCCATTACTGTAATGCTCTTCTACATGGTCTGCCACAGAAATCCCTCAATAAACTGCATGTTACAGCCCTTGGCATCAATGAGACAGCGTAGAGTTCAACTGGTACAAAATTTTATTCCATCGCCAAGCGCCGTGAAGCTAAAACACATAACAAAATATCAATATTTGCACATATTAAAAGTTCACACATTTTACTTCATTAGATAGTTTATGTTTTCTTTAAAACCCACACTCTACCCACAGTCAACCATAAAACTAAAAATATCACACATAATATATTAAACCAAACAAATATATAACAATATATGAATATAACATGACATATGAAACCAAACAAAACACATGCCACTATTGTTTCAATGCCACATACCTCGCTTCGCCTACCAAGGGTGCAAACTTTCCTCCAAATGAATGGCAACAGGTACACCAACCAAACTGCATTCAGCTTCTCTGCTCTACCTGACCTGCTCTTTGTGTGGCAGCCCAGGTGAATGTGGCAATCACAGGTGTGTGGCAATTAACCCTATTTATCCACACTCCAGGGTATGTGGTGAGACCAAGAACATGAATAAGACATAACCCAAAGAAAGAGGCTGTGTCCCAATGTCAAGGATCCTTCCTTGGTAGGATCCTTCCTTCAGAGTCGGGTCCTCCGAAGGCAAGGCAAGAGTCCTTCCTTTGACTGGTGTAATGCACAAATGGGACAGCCTTCGGAGTGTGTAGCTGTGCGTCATTGCGTAATTGGACGTCCTGCTTAACTTCAGTGCCGCTCTCGGCCCTTTGGCTAAGATCAAGTGTAGTATCTGTTCTTATCAGTTTAATAAAAAATAAATAAATAAATTCAGTGCCGCAATTTCAAAATCAGTTCACGACATGAATGTGTCTCTGGCATCAGCACTCTGACACATATTTGTGAAAATGGAAGATGCTTTAAGGTTGAATCTCCACGATTTATCAAGTAAAAACCATAAAGTGGATTAAACCTGAATATTTAACTGATCCTGGCTGAATTCGGCCGCTACTTAGTGCCATGAATGCAGCGGCGCATAATTCATCATGGAAATATGTTCTGTGATTTTTTATTTTTTATTTTACAGTACAGTACAATAACAGTTATTTATAAATAACAATAACGGATAATAGCGGACGTTCGGTCCCTGTAAACACAATAAAGAAACGTATAACTTTCTGAATGGCATAGTTGCACATAGTACATCATCATCGGACAAATATAAATTAATAAACAATAACTTTAGCGACTGAGACGGCATTAATTAACTTAACCGGCAATGTATCAAGATGACGTTTATTATCTTTAAGCTTAATATTCTGGCATATGCTTATTCATATGTTTTTGCTTGACTTTGAAAACACGTTTTGTAAGTTATGTGATAACATTCAGTGTAAACTGAAAATATCTACATATTTAAATGCATATTGCGCCGCCGGCGTCGCTGTTTCTACGCTCGCCATTTTTAAATCTCCCGGTAGACCGGTGTGCGCAATGCTTTATGGGTAGTCGGAGCGCACGGAGGATACACACATGCATCCTCGGAATTTGGGCAAAAGAAGGACTCTGTCCTCCGGAGCATCCTCGACATTGGGACAGTCCTTCGGCGGATGTCGATGACGTAGTGTCCTTCAAATCAGCCGTTTGAGCATCCTTCCTTGACTTTGGGACACAGCCAGAGACCAAAAAACAACTACCCTGGAACATGAATGGTGCATAAACAACCAGCTCAGCTGGTCACTAACACTGCAATTAGTCCAAAATGTGGCCGCACGCATCATTTCCAGAAGTCCATCCACACAGCACATCACTCCCGTCCTCAAACAGTTTCACTGGCTCCCGAGCCAACTCCGTAGTGACTTCAAGATCCTGCTCCTCACATTCAAAGCGTCCACAACCTTCACCCTCATACCTCACTGAGCTCCTTCAGACCTCCACACCCTGCCGTACACTCAGGACCTCCTCTGCTTCACTCCTCTTCACCCCTTCACCCAATTAGCCACAATGGGACTAAGATCTTTTACCCCTCGACTCTGGAACAAACTCCCTCAGTATCAGGTCTCTAACAACACTGTCAAACTTCAAGTCACATCCCAAAACCCACCTATTTACACTGGCCTATCCCCAATATATTCATCTTTTTATTAATGTTGCCAATTTTTGTCTGTACTGTTTTACTGTTGTTTAATATTACTGTAGGAGCCTAAATGCAGTTTTTTGTTGTTAACAGAATAATTGAAGTTCAAAAGAAATAATAATAATATTTAAATGTTTTGATATTTACAATTAGGGCCGGAACTTTTAACACTTTAATCAAGATGAATTAATTACACAAAAATTAACGCGTTAAAAAATGTACGCATTTTAATCACACATATTTTTGCACCGCGGAACGTTTCTCACTGGATGAGTTTCAGGCGGACCGATTATACTGGAGCACCAACTAGGAGCTCCAAGGCAGCGTTCAGACTGCCAGCCAAAATCTGATTTTTTAGATTTTTTTTTTTAGATGCGCCGGCAGCGCAGAGACGAGGTGTCCACCGGCAGCAGCGCCGGTGATAAGGCCAATATACTGATAAGGCCAATATACTGAGGTGACATGCCTCCATCATGTTTGTTGTTGTTGTTGTTGTCGCTGTCGCAATTATATGACGTCAGACGCTCTGACGCCGTTACTACAGCAACCTGTCAGATCAGTCAATAATGTGGCCCAGTCTGAACAGAGCCATATCCGATTTGGACACTTGCTAAAAACTGTGTGTACAGTCAGCTCTAAAACTCGGATTTGAGTAGGAATCTGATTTGAATCAGATTCACCTGCAGTCTGAACGCGGCCTAACTCCAACCAATGGTTTAACATCATCACTAATTTTGACAAATTACA
This sequence comes from Centropristis striata, assembly GCF_030273125.1. Lineage (NCBI taxonomy): Eukaryota > Metazoa > Chordata > Actinopteri > Perciformes > Serranidae > Centropristis > Centropristis striata. The sequence goes on along the minus strand of NC_081527.1, from coordinate 24,212,241 downwards.
TAACTTCATCACTCACTCACTCTCAAACACGCACTCAGTGGCTAGTAAGAGAGCCTGTGTTACAAAGCGGGTGCTAATATCAAGCCCTTGGTGAACAGATGTGTTTGCAGCAAAGACTGAACGAAAGAGCAAAGCCATGAAGAACAATGGTTCCATTGCAGGTGTTCTTGTTGATGTACATTTGAATGGTGTTGCAGTTGATTACAGTAAGACAGTAAATTAGGAAAAGCTCTGAAGTGTAAATCCTGCATGTACTATAGCATGCATATTTGATTGAATTGATACATGTGGATGATCATTTCAAATACATATGAAGCCTTAGTGGCCACTGTGCACACAGAGGAAATCAGCCTGCAGCAGGGATGTTTTTCTCCTCTTAACGTCTCCAGGCCTAAACACACAGATGTAAAAATACACTCCATTCAGAGGGCCATGTTGCCTAGCAGCCAGTTGGTGGGTAGGATGGTGTGACAGCGTGTGAGATAGAAACTGCAGGAGACACAGAGCAGCTATGTCAGGGAAAGAAAGAAGCACACAATAATAATGATAGATTCAGAATGTTTGTTGGGTTTTTTTAACCCAAAGCCAAAAAAAGCCCTATTTCCCAACACTAATAAAAACTGATGTGCAATTTTGTGATCACGCCAGATTTCACATGTTGTTGATTCTGGGAAAAAGAGGCTAAGCTTAAATTGTCCGTAATCATGTGTCTGTTGATAGTTAACATGGTAATAAAATGTTCAAGAAATCCATAAAATCAGCAAAAACTATGTCCCAACTTTTTTTCCTCTTTAGTTATTCATCCATTATTCAGTGTTCCAATCATATAATATACTTCACTGCCTATAGCTTGGTCTTTTTTTGAAGATTGGTTTAAAAATGTGCATGCATTGGGCAGTAGCATGAAAAACATAATCAACACATTTGACTGTAAAGATATATTGTGGCACAATATTTTCTAATACAAAAACATGAAGATGCATATCAGGCAGCTCAGGAACATCAAGTAGTGAGGAGGCGGCAACCTCTGAGCAACCGGTCTGAGCAGTTAGGAAAACCCTGAAGTGCCTTAAGCTGCTTTCTATCAAAGATTCCAACAGCAGTGTTGCAGAAGCATTTTTGTCCAATCTATCCCAATACAAAATGAGATGCCTTTTCACTTGATTTATTACCTAAGAAAAAATTCTCATCACTACACTATGGTCTCACTAGTAAAAAATATTCTTCAAGACAATATAATGTTAATTGCGTAAATAATGGCCCCATTTAGAAGAAAAAATAGAAGATGAATCGTATGATTTGGGGTAGGGGTGTGACGAGATCACGTGCCACGAGATCTCACGAGATTAAAGTCGACGATATTTCTCGTCGCGTTAAAAATCAGTCTCGCGAGATTTGTGAGTTATCAGACTATTTGTGACCTGTGGGGGCAGTAAAATGAAAAGAAGAGGAGGAGAAGGAGGGGAAGCAGCAAGCAGCCAGAATGACGTCACAGAGGCTCGTGAAGAAGAGTAAGAACTATTCGAAGAGGCACAGTCCTCCTGCAGCAGTTTGCAGAGCCGGAGCCTGCAAATTGCTAACAGGCTAACAGTTAGCTCTGTAGCAGTACAGTGTGTATGTGCTAACAGGCTAACAGTTAGCTCTGTAGCAGTACAGTATGTATGTGCTAACAGGCTAACAGTTAGCTCTGTAGCAGTACAGTGTGTATGTGCTAACAGGCTAACAGTTAGCTCTGTAGCAGTACAGTATGTATGTGTGTGTTAGAAATTGAAAACAGTTAGTTTCAATTTGTGGAAGAAGAAGTTTATTAAAAGCCCATGCCTACATCATGCATGTAAAGAGTTATAATAAAACTCAAAATGCATGTGCAACTCGGTTAAATAAAAAGTCTGTTGGTCCAGTCATATATTTTGTCATTGAAGTTTTCTCTACACTCCATCCCACACTGCACAAGCTGCACTCACATTTAGCTCGCTTTGACTACTGGTTTTGGTTTTGCAGTCTGTGTCTTATGATCACAAACAGCCAAAGGACAAGTTCATGACTGATACTGCAAACCAGAGATAGGGACTTGATTTATTATCACTTTGATTCAAGTTGACTTGAGTCCCTGTTTAGAACCATGGAATCTCAAACAGTTGAATTATTATATTATATATTGGGACTTGATTTGGACTTGCTCTAACTAAAGACTTGACCTGACATAACACACGAATTGAGTTGCTCAAAACAGAAAATTGTCAGACATTGGCTATTACATACACTAAGGCTACGTTTACATGATGACGGTGTGAACAGAAGACGCAAAAGTGGCGTCGCGTCTTCACTTTTTATTCCGCGTTTAGACAAGCATTTTCGGGAAGAAATCTGCGTGCATACGGTGACGCAAAAGTGTCTGAAATTCGATTGGGTATGCGGCATCACTTAAAGCAATAAGAGCATCTTTGGGCATGCAGAAGTTTTCACCAGCTACTTTTTTTCATCAGCTACTCCTTCCACAAAGTTCTCAACCATCACTAGATCTCCCAGGTCTCGTTCGCAGCCGTCTGGCTCGCCTCCCACCAATTGGTGCATCCAAAATTTGGTAGACGTAATTACAGATCCGGGCTACACGGTGGTGTAGTGGTTAGCGATCTCGCCTCAGAGCAAAAGGGTCGCCGGTTAGCTTACCGCCTGCGTTATCAGTGTGGGTTCTCTCCAGGTACTCCGGCTTCCTCACACAGTCCAAAAACATGCACTTAGGTTTAATTGGTGACTCTAAATTGCCCTTATTGTGTGAATGAGAGTGTGATTGTCTCTATGTGTCAGCCCTGCGATAGTCTGGCGACCTGTCCAGGGTTTACCCACCTCTCACCCAATCCCTCCAGTGACCCGCGACCCGAATGCGGATAAGCGGTTAATGGTAATGAATGGTAATGGTGATTCCAGATCCTTCTCTGTTCAGTAACACTATCTGTACATATCCTGTACATTTGATGGAAAGACTCCTGTAAGGAACCTGGTCTCACAGAAATCCGTGAAATAGCCACAGATTTTGCTTAACTCAAAATCCGTGGAATAGCCACGGAATCGCTCAAATTTCCATGAAACTGACACGGATTTCGCTACAATGCAAGTTAAAGACAGTCATATCCCGTGGCCATCCCATTGATATATGTTCCTATTGGTTTGTTCCAAGTCACGTGACTTTCAAGGTTCCGGCGGTCAGAACATAAAACATGGCGGACAGTTCTCTCATTTTTAGTGAAAAAAACAATATTTTGACTTATTTTATGCATAAAAATTGATTTTGATCACATTTCTAGCAAGAAATATATGTTTTATTTTCTAAATATTCACTCAGTGAATGTACATAATCACTTTGTATGTTGGAATAGCCACGGGATATGACTGTCATTAACTTGCATTGTAGCGAAGTCAGTTTCACGGAAATTTGAGTGATTCCGTGGCTATTCCACGGATTCCTGTGAGACCATGTTGCTAAATTGCCCTCATTGTGTGAATGAGAGTGTGATTGTTTGTCTCTATGTGTCAGCCCTGTGATAGTCTGGCGACCTGTCCAGGGTGAACCCGCCTCTCACCAAATGCCTCCAGTGACCCGCGACCCGAATGCGGATAAGCGGTTAATGGTAATGAATGGTAATGGTGATTCCAGATCCTTCTCTGTTCACTAATACTATCTGTACATATCCTGTACATTTGGTGGAAAGACTCCTGTAAGTTTATTAGAGCTGCCAGAGCAGCTTGAAGGTCCCACGCATGGAAATAATCCCACGTTTGTTTATTTTCCTGTACTGGAGCATGTATGTGACGTAAACACACACGTGACGTGAGCAGATCAGAGTTTTGTGTCTTGGCGTGTAGACGGACACGATACGGTGGAGCATATTCAAGTTTTCCACTCTGGAGGCTGGTTTCAGATTTTTGTGTTTTTAAAACTCCGTCACCGTTTAAACGAAAGGCACTTCTGATGAAATATTTTGTCGTTTTTACCCACAAGCGTCCTCGTGTAAACGGGGCCTAAGTGGGGCAGCTCAGAGAGTCTGATTCACAGACAATCAAACAATCAAAGCATTTAAATATAATTTAATTATGTTATTTATATATGCAAAATGACAGAGAAGGTGCTTTAGTTAGTGGTTACAGCTGCTCTAGTCACTGCATGACATCAGTGTTCTGTATCTTGAATGGATAGCAATGGCACACAACTTTGCTGATATTTCTACCAAATGTACCATTATTCTGCCACTACAGTTGACTTCAACTTGGGTGTTGCTAATACAATTGCCACAGCAACGGGATCAGTAGTACACTGCAAAAAAGCCAACTTGTATTTTTTGGCCTAAAACAGTGATTTAATTTGGTAAAACTTGGAAATATAAATTACTGACACTTAGGGCAAAAATGTAAGTTAGCACAACAAAGGAAGCCAGTTGTCTGCTCAAAAACAAGTTGGTGAGTTGTTGTTACTTATATCTTTAAGTTGGGGTTCACAACAAAGGACAATAGTTCTGCTAACTCTTATTTCTTTGTTGTGAAATTCGGTCATTAGCGAAAGCTAGCGGCTAACTGATGCTAGCGGCGCTGCTTGTTACAGCTACAAGAGTAGCCATTAGCGTATCAATGCTAACTCAAAATTGTGGTCGCAACATTAGCTGACATTTCATAGCAGCGTTACAATCCTGCCACAGAAATTCAGAGTTGAGCAAACTCAAAAACAAAACTTAAAATATTTAGTTTAATTGTCCAACTTAAAATTTTATCGAAGTTTGTTGCCTTGAAATTTTGAGTTCACCCAACTTTTCTTTTTTTGCAGTGTAGGGCTGTCACTATTTTAACTGACATCGTTAGCATACACCCAGCTTTTGGTCAGATCTGTAACCAAGCAAACATTGACAGGAATTTTTGATCTACTTCCTGTAGTCTTACATGAAGGAGTAGCTGTTCTGTGAATATTTGTTTCTTTAATTTTTTTTATCATAGGCTAACTGCTGCAACACTCTAACTAACTACTGAATTACTGTTAGGATCCCTGCTATGTATTTTACTCTTGTGGACACTATATTAGGGCTGCAACTAACAATTATTTTCATTATCGATTAATTTGTCGATTATTGTTGTTTTTGGTCAATAAAATGTTGAAAAATATCAATCAGTGTTTCCCAAACCACAAGATGACGTCCTCAAATCTCTAGTTTTGTCCACAAACCAAAGAGACATTCAGTTTATTGTCATAAAGGAACAAAGAAACCAGAAATATTCACATTGAAGAAGCTGAAATCAGAGAATTTGGACTTATTGTCTTTAAAAAAAAACTGCTCGAACCAATTATTCGATTATCAAAATAGTTGACGATTAATTTAATAATTGATTATTGTTCGATTAATGTTGCAGCTCTACACTATATGAATATTTACAGGATGAATTATTGTGCTGTGTGCAACTTGTCTATACTAACTTATTTTACAATTCATTTCGTCCAACCATTTTTTGGGGAAAATATTTTGGATTTCTATTAACTATCATTGCATTTTTTCAGAATTCGTTAAAGAAAACCTTCCATTTTTATTGGAAACATTTTCACACAATTTATAGCTATGCACCCACACACAAGGTGAGGGCAGAAGAACCATGCTCCACATGTTTCTGCTATGTCTTCCCACTCTAATCTCATTACGTAGACACATAGTAGTAGTAGTAGTAGTAGTTTAAAATAGAGGAAATGGTTAGTAATATGAAATGCTTACTATAGCAAGCTTATCTAATGAAAACGGGTGTGTAAATTGACAGTAGGTGGTTATTGTTGACGTTTTATTTTTTAAATGTGTTACTATTTTTTCTTTTTTGTGTGTTATTGTTGTTTGTTTGTTAATTGTTGTCTCATTATGACTACATGGGTGTATGTGTACTTCTGTGTTTGTAAGTTAATAACAAGTTATGTGTGTTAATAATGGTAATAATGAGTTTATAAACTACACTGTAAAAAAATAATCTGTTAAATTTACGGTAAATTACCGACAGCTGTGGTTGCCAGAACTTCACCATAAAAAAATACAGTGAGAGGGTTTTCTACTGTAAATTTAAATATCAGCAAAAACTAATTTAGACTGAATATTCTCGTTATTTTTAAGGTAATTGTGTCATTCATTCACACATCATGGCAAATCTCCATTAACTTTACATGAAAATGTTATATTTTTACAGCAAAACTGTGCGTTTCCTACAGTTCATGACAGTAAAAGTAAAAATTTTACTATTCCTTGATTTACGGTAATTAAATGTGTCTACTACGGTGATACACAATTTTTAATTTTACGCCCCATTCCTGATGCAATTTGACAGTGTTTTACTGTAATTTCTACAAACATTTTTTACAGTGTACATTACTATGTGTTATACATACATATATATAAATATTATTGTTATATAACTGAATATAGTAAATTAACATAGGGAGAAGGGGTGGGATTTAATAAGCTTTGGCTTCTTCCCACTCCTTTTGAACACAAATAAGTGTTGAGTCTTGTTGTTGTTGTTTCATTTTGTGTTGTATTTATTGTGTTTCGTTTGTTTTTAAATGTTCATCTTTTATTTTGTGTTCAAATAAATTCTTAATCAATCAAAATAACTGACATCGTGGACTCAGCTACCAGCAAAATGAGCTCTTCATTTTCTTATAGTTTCTGTTGGCAAACCACAGAACAGTCATCAACTCAGACAGCAGCAGGTCGCCATGCAGGTTGATGTGAGCAGTAGTCAGCTTCTCTCTCCTTAGCACTACCTCTGCTATGTGCTAATTATGTGCTAAGACATTATATTTTAATCAGGATGAAAATCAACACATACTTAGATCAGTAGTTCTCAACCTTTTTGAGTCGCGACTCCCAATTTAACATGCATATTGTCCGTGACCCCCACTCACTGAACACAATCTCACACGCACAGTTCAGATCACCCAAAAAAGAAACAAAATGACCAAAAAAAGACACAAAATGAACAAAAAAGACACAAATTGACCACAAAATGATAAAAAAAATACACAAAATGACCAGAAAAAGACACAAATGACTAAAAAAAGACAAAATGACCAAAAAAAGGAAACAAAATGACCAAAAAAGACACAAATTGACCACAAAAAGGTTAAAAAAAGACACAAAATGACCAAAAAAGACACAAAATGACAAAAAAACACACACAAAATGACAAAAAAAAGAGAAGTGACCAAAAAAACTAAAACACATTAACACATGAACACATGAACACACAAGGTTGAGAATAGCTGCCTTAGATAAAACCTCTCCATCTAACAATTGTTTTCTCTTAACTTGTTGACTATTGCAAAATCCTCGCCATATTAAAGTTAAACTTTTCACCTTAAGCCCAGTTTAATTTTAATAGCCCAGTTTATTTTCACAATTTAATTCAGTGCATTAATCTTGTGTGGATCTAACCTGGCTCCTGGTCTCTGGTAGTATTTTTTGCTTTAAGATTGCTTATTGTTTTTGCTTAAGGTTGCTTAGTGTTTTTTGCTTAAGGTTGCTTAGTGTTTTTTGCTTAAGGTTGCTTAGTGTTTTTTTGCTTAAGACTGCTTAGTGTTTTTTGCTTTAAGATTGCTTATTGTTATTGCTTAAGGTTGCTTAGTGTTTTTTGCTTAAGGTTGCTTATTGTTTTTGCTTAAGGTTGCTTATTGTTTTTTGCCTAAGATTGTTTCTCTGCTTGCTGAGGCTTTATGCTTTATTTGTTTGGTTTAGTTTAAAGTTAAGTTCAGTTTTCAGAGCCCCACTGCCTAGCTATTTTACCTGTTAATTGGCTATTTAGTGGCTTTTGTTTACAAGTATATAATAATAATGTATACAAGTATATAATAAATAATGGTGGGAATGCTGGATTCTGAATCGCTTACACTACGCTGCCATGCTGGCGGTAATGTGTCAGATGAACTTCAAATAGAATGAGTTTGAAAAGTAGGATTGGGTGATTTAATATGAATGTCATTGAAAAGTTGAATAATAATAAACAATAACGTATACAAAATGTGGAACATAGGTTTCTGAAGAGCACAAATGAAGCTCAAAGTGGTGGCAACTGCTTGCTTAACAGTAGCTTTACAGTGCTTTATAGCTGTCCAACTAACAAATATGTGCTAAGACATTATATTTTAATCAGGATGAAAATCAACACATACCGTACCTTTGAAAAAATCTCTCCATCTAACAATAGTTTTCTCTTAACTTGCTGACTATTGCAAAATCCTTGCCATTTTAAAGTTAAACTTTTCACTTTTTACTTCTCAAGTATTACTCGGGATGTTCTTTTTTTCAAGTCAAGGAAAATAAGCCTGAGAAAGTCATTAGGGTTATCAAAGCTTGGGTTTAGAGACCAATAAAACATTAAGATAGTGTGGCATGATAAAAACTGGTCAACCAAGAGATTTTTTTTAATATATCTGGTTGGGCCAATGTTGCAAATCAATGAGTAGAACCTTTTAATTGTTGTTTCTAGGTTTGTCAGGTTTTTAATTCACTGTATTAGGCAAAAACAGACATTTCCATCTGGTTATTTCTCTGTAAATGGTGAGTTTTCACCCAGTGTGCTAATGTCCCAAGCTATTTAACTATCCATACCATGATAAAACGTTACACAGACCAGCAAGATGTTCCACATGCAGTATGTTCCTTCCCTATCTGGAAGATCTAACAAAAGGTTCTATTGAGTTCCACTATAGAAAACTTCTGTTGCATACACTTTTTTTTTTCTTTTCTGTCAACAAATTTTTTTTCCCACTTTTTATTTGACTCACTGACAAGTCATCAGGGAAATTATGCTCACTGTTAACCATGTATAAGCCTTCATTTATACATATTACACTCTCAGAAATAGGGGTACAGTACGAGTCCTTTTTTGTCCCGCGAGGTACAATCTACACTAATGTACCCCCTAGAGCAGGGGTGTCAAACTCTGGCCCGCGGGCCAAATTTGGCCCGCAGTGTAATTTTATTTGGCCCGCGAGCCAATACCAAATTATTATCTTATTATTGTACTATAAAAGCTGACCCGCCAGCATTATACGGCGCATTTACAGCTAATACTACAAATCCCACAATGCCCTGCTGTTGTTTTGGCGCGTCAATCAGGACAGGACCCAGAAACGCTCCTCTGTGACAGTCGTCATAGCAACCTCAAGCTAGAGCTGTCTCCCAGCTACCCCTTCCCAAAAATGGCGAAAAGAAAGGCAGAATTTATTAACCTGTTGAAAAAGTTTATTTTGATATTTAAATCAGAAGGATGCAAATAGAAAAGAGGCATACGATTTTTATTTAATTTTTATTTAATAAATGAATGACATTGATGTGTTTTTTATTTGAAATTTGATTTTGCATGTCTGCACTATTTAGTTATATATTGTATGTTTATAAGCATTGCTGGTTCCATATTTAATGTTAAAGCAAAACATGTTTGGTATATATTAAAAGGTTTATTTGTTGAATGTTGGCCCGCAATTTTATTCAAGTTTTAAATTTTGGCCCATTGTGTATTTGAGTTTGACACCCCTGCCCAATAAGGGCCAATTATTGGACCTTAAGGTACCCATATGTATTTGTATTTTTTTAACACATATCTCCGTTAGAAGAGACAAATAACTTCAGCAATGTGTTAAAGTTAGACAATAATACATAAAAACCCAGTGTAAATTGACCGTAAGGCAATATAATTATTTAAAACATAAGCAATAATCTTTTGGCGTCCATTTTTGTTTTGCTTACATCATGCTTACATGGATCCAAAAAGTTATATGTACCCAAGTGGTAAAAGGTACATATATGTACCCTTTCTTCTACATGCTAGGGTACAATAGATAACCTGTGTTAAGCTCTACAAATGGCAGTAGCCTAAATATTAATTATTGTTAAAATAATTATTTAGTCTTTCTTCAGCAGTAGTTAAACTTTTTAAATGTGAAGGTTTCACTGTTTCCTTAAATATTCAATGAAGATTTTAACTTCTAACCATTTTTTGAGTATCCTTGATATAAAATAAAAATTGTGAGCAGATTTGCAGGTATGAAAAATTACTAATCATCCAGTCAATATTGTATGTTATGATATCCACACACGGCCAACCATGCACAGTGAAATCAGCTACCTACAGCCTGGCAGACAAAGCGCAGGGAACCCTAAACGTTAATCTCAAAATAGCCCCGTGACTACATCCATCTAGGCCAGGGATGGGCAACTGGAGGCCCGGGGGCCGCATACGGCCCGCACCCTCACTTGAAGTGGCCCTCAGTACAACTACATGCATTTGAGCATGAAATCATAAAAGTGCAGTGTAAAAATGCACAAAATTACTTCTTGCAGTACTCTTGCAATTAATGTTGGTCTGCTGTTCCTTCACTGAAAGAATTTTTTTTATTTGCTTCAAACCTTTTGTATTCCTATTTATACTGTTATACATGCATTTGAGCATGAAATATGTTAAGTTACTGCACTGTAAACATATTTAAAATTGCAGTTTCATCATATCTGGTTAAGTGCACGGACCTATATGTAAATGGTAAATGGACCTGCACTTATATAGCGCTTTTCTAGTGGCTTTGCGACCACTCAAAACGCTTTACACTACACACTGCGCTCATTCACCCTTTCACACACACATTCATACTGGTGGCAGAGGCTGCCCTAAACGGTGCCACCTGCCACCATTGGGAATTCATTCACACACCGATTAACGCAGCATCGGGAGCAATTTGGGGTTCAGTATCTTGCTCAAGGATACTTCGACATGTAGGCTGCCATGGTCAGGGATCGAACCACCAACCCTTTGGTTGGGGGCCAACCAACTCTACCAGCTGAGCCACAGCCGGTTATGTGGCCCTGTGGTAGTGTCCATGAAAAATTGTGGCCCCCTCCTGCATTTAAGTTGCCCATCCCTGATATAGGCTACCAGGTAATTCAGGTAGTTATAAGTATGTAAAGCCATCTGTAACAGTATGACCTGTCAGTGCATTTTTTCGTTGAGGTAAGACTCTATGAACCCACTTCAAACCAAATTCAACACCTGATGATGCAAGCAGGGGCTGAGTAGCAGTAAGCAAGCAAGTCAATACAGTCCCAACACCTTTGAACATTCAAATTCAAAAACCATTCAAATCTTACCAGAAGTCAGACTCTAGTAAAACCTGTTGGTTGCCTCCTATGTCAACTGGAGAACTGGAGTATTCAGATCCCTTACTTAAGTGAAAGTACTAATGCCACACTGCAGAAATACTCCTCTACAAGTAAAAGTCCTGCATTTAAAACGTACTTAAGTAAAAGTACATAGGTATCAGCATCAAAATGTACTTAAGTATCAAAAGTAAAAGTACTCGTTATTCAGAATGGCCTCACTTAAGATTGTTTTATAGATTCTAAATATATTATTACATTATTTGTATTGATGCATTTATGTAAGCAGTGTTTTAATTTTGTAAAGATAGGACTAATTTATCTACTTAATATACTGTTTTGAGGTTTAATTAAAAAAAAAAAAAAAGTCAAATCACTTTAAATTGATCATGTTTTTTTATGTTAAATCTTGACCTGAAAAGTAACTAAAGCTGTCAGCTAAATGTAGTGGAGTAAAAAATACAATATTTGCCTCAGAATGTAGTGGAGTAGAAGTATCAAGTTACATAAAATGGAAATACTCAAGTAAAGTACAAGAACCTCAAAAGTGTACTTAAGTACAGTACTTGAGCAGATGTACTTAGTTACTTTCCACCACTGGCAATGACAGCACAAAATAGCTTGACTGGAGCTTATTGAAATGGTCATTTAGGAACACAGAACATTAGTAATAGTAATATAACTTTGATTTTTTTTAAACAAAAAAATTCCAAATAGTGCAAAGTCACAAAAAGGGGCAGTGGACCCTCCGACACCGGTTCAGTCTGTCAGAGACTATGCAGTCAAACTATTTTCTGTCACTGTTTTCATACTTCAATAATATTCTCTCATGTAATTGGAATGTAGGTCATGTACAAAGGTTATACTAACATGACACTGCTGTTATGTTCATCCTCACCACTCCTGTTGCTAATATGAATTGTGCCAATAATATTTTCAAATGCTGAAACATTTGCACATTGTGGAGCCTACAGAAAGGCTGCTCCACAGTATGGGGGCGTAGGAACTAAATGCAGCATCACTTTTGGCCTTATGTCCTCGGGGGAGGAAAATTTACTGTGAGAAAGTCAGTAGAAAACAGTGATCTGACAGGGACAGGATAAACTGTGGCCAATCATTTTAAATACTGACGATTCATATGAATTATTGTGTCTAATTGTGTTAGTGTGGCAGAAAATTAAAGTACATTGTGTCTGCCTTTGCTCTTTTCCTATCAAGGTGTTTGACTTATAACACATAAATGATGAAGCACTTCCATATATTGAATAAGCTGAATACATTCTTGCATCCTGCCACACAAATAGCTGTACACAAGGAATCATAACACCTTGTGAAGGCCGCAGTGTCACTGGCTGCAAGAAGAAGAACAGGGTAAACAGGGATGAGGTGAATACAGATTCTCAGTATCACTGCTATCACACTGCTGAGATTACAGCATGTCAACTCATTATGTGGCATCTCAACAGCACATTGTATCTATAGGATTATTAAGAATTATTTAATAGCATTATTAGTTTATAGTGATTGTGGCATTCGCTTTGGTTGCTTGCTGCCTGGAGACCAACTGGTCATCAAGTCATCCAGTCAAATCTGTCAAACAGGCAGCAGCCTGCCAACCAGTCACATAGATAGATTCATTACAGACAGATAGATAGATAGATAGATAGATAGATAGATAGATAGATAGATAGATAGATAGATAGATAGATAGATAGATAGATAGATAGATAGATAGATTGATTCACCTCTACAAAATAAAAGCACGGGAGCAGAGTGACGCTGTCCTTGGTCTCATTCGCGCCTTTCAGCCGCTCCTTGGCACGAGACATCACGAGCGACCGGTGATCTCTCCCGTTGCCGGGAGACAGGGAGCTGTACTTGATTCCCGTCGTAATTTTGGCGAAATTCCGACAGAGTCCCCCAAATCCCTAACGGCAAACCTCCATCGCCTGTCGATGCCTATTAATGTCGCCTCTTAATTGTGTTTTTTTTTTTTGCTTCAAATATTTTTGCCAGCGCAGTAATGCCGCTGTGTTGCCCGAAACAGTCTGGCCAGTGTGGTGACATTAATATCCATCCTGAAATTGTGTCGCTGTTCAGAGGAGAGGACACTCCAGTAAGCCGCAGGTACCTCAGTAACACTGAATCTCTCTCTCTCTCTCTCTCTCTCTCTCTCTCTCTCTCTCTCTATTTATGTATATCTCTCCTCCAGCCCTGCTCTGCTGCAGCAAGTGACCGACAGCCGTTAAGTTAGCCACAATAACTTACTTCCTGTCAGATTTTCAAAATAAACCTAATAGACTTTTTCTTTGCCCTGTTCCTGTTCAATCAATAATTCTACTGGGCATTTTAAAAATGTGTAAAGTGACTAGAGCTGCAACAATTATTTGATTAATCGATCAATAATCAATTATTAAATTTTCAAGTCAACTATTTTGATAATTAGTGGGGCGGATTAGCTCAATATTTTACACTAATCGTTCACTTTGTGATAAATGCATGAAATTTGGTAGATGTGTTGGTGAATATGTTTCAAACAAATCTGGATATTGGGCCACCTCAAAGGCGCCCCCTAGTGGCCGTGGCAGGCATTTGTTATACGAATAAATCAATGATGAATAAAAACTGCCCTTTTAATAATACCAACTGGTGATGAATTGTATATTGTTGGAAAGCCTGATTAGTCACCTTTACAACGAGGTACAGCTTGTAAGGATCGTGCATTCATGGAATGAGCAACGGGGCTAAACGTGGGTAGCACCCCCCAAAAATGTGCATCCCCTGTGGGGCGGATTAGCTCAATAAATCACAAGAATTGTTTATTTTGTGATAGAAGCACACAATTTGGTGGATGTGTTGGTGGATATGTTTCAAACAAATCTGTATATTAGGCCATCGCAAATTCGCCCCCTAGTGGCCATAGCAGTCATTTTCTTCGTTAAAATTACAAAAAATATTTAAATTATTTCTTAAAATATTTAAAAAATTTAAACTGAATATACAAACGTAAATTAAAAAATGTAAATACACATATTAAATTAACAAAAATCCAGTTAGACACTCTTTCAGTTATTTTTCCTGCCCCACCACAATCAGGCTAGCCATCGAGCTAGCTAGCAAATGAGCTAGCTAGCATTTGCTTCCTGGGACAAGCAGTGCATTGGACTGTCCATCAAGGTATGTCTAAATATTTTATTTCACCTGTTATAATTATGAATAAAATATGCTATGAACATCATAAAGGCTAAAGAGAAAAACAATCATCATGGGCCTTGGCCGAAAAGTAAATTAGCAAGATAGCAGAAATAGGTACTTAAGCTAGCTAGTTAGCTTGGAACATGTATCAGTGGCTGTTGGGTGTGAAAGCTTAATAAGACACTGTTAAATTATGTCCTGTGGAATGTGGACATTCCTCTCTGCACACACACACACACACACACACACACACACACACACACACACAGTCACACACACACACTATATGTTCAGACTTTTCTCTGTCTTGGCTCCCAAATGGTGGAACGAGCTCCCTACCGACATCAGGACCTCAGACAGCCTGGACATCTTCCACCGCAGGCTGAAGACCTATCTCTTCCAACAATACCTCGGTTAAGTCATGGTCACCTAACATATACATTTAAAAAAAAAAAAAAAGCTCTTATTCTTTTCTCTTCTTTTCTTCTTTAACATATAGCACTCCTTAGCAATGACAGTTAGCTCTTAAAGTTGTGTACTTACTTGATTCCTATGGTCTATGTCTAGTACCATCAGGTTGAATGCCCTTATTGTAAGTCGCTTTGGACAAAAGCGTCTGCTAAATGACATGTAATGTAATGTCATATGTCTCCTTTGCCCATGTGGTTCTTTTTTTTTTTTTTTTTAAATGTATTTTATAACTCCATCACAGTTAGTCAGGCGGCTTAGGACCAGATTTGAGAAGAAAGGGGACACGCCGGACAAAAGCACCAACATTTTTCCACATGCTCTCTGTCACCAAAGGTTTCAACTTTTGGTAGGAGCCACTTCATCAAGATTGCAGATAGGAGATAGCAGCCATATAAGCCATAAGCCATTAGTCTATGAGAATAATATAAGAATATCACTAGATGACTCACTGTAAATAATTTGTTGATCAAGATCTGACATGAGATGAAAGTGTACCCTTGATTTTTTTGAGCAGTGTACATGGCAGCTCCTATGACCTCCTGATCATGAAACAGCCGGTTTAAACCAGGAATAACGTACTACAGGATCTGGGATCAGCAGCTTATAAACAGTATAAGTTGTATCCTTTTAAGGTTAAAAGTAGACCTAGCAGCGTGCGCATGCACGGAAAGCGTGCCCCATGCGTTGGAGGTGTGGGATGTTACAATTGTGGTTTACAGAATTGTTTAAATGCCCTGAAACAGACAGAAAGGAGAGAGAACTCAGGGCTTTATTGGAGTCGGGACACCTTTTTTCAGCAGCACTTAAGATTGACAAATTGATTCTCCCCGCTGTACCTAGGCAGTGTAATTTGAGGTCTGATAATAAAGAAAACTAAAAGGAACATAGACGTGCTCTTTGATTCATTTTCTCACTCAGAGAGGTAGTAACTCCACTACAGAATGCTGGATTCTGAATCGCTTACACTACGCTGCCATGCTGGCGGTAATGTGTCAGATGAACTTGAAATAGAATTAGTTTGAAAAGTAGGATTGGGTGGAATTAACATGAATGTCATTGAAAAGTTGAATAAAAAAAAAATAATGTATACAAAATGTGGAACATAGGTTTCTGAAGAGCACAAATGAAGCTCAAAGTAGGTGACTCCCACTTCATTTTCACAGTCTCGCATAGCAACCAATTTATAGCCCGTGGTAACACCTTCAACAAATAAAACAAATACCTTCAATATAGTCTGTTAGTAATTGTCACGCTGCTTTGTGAAGCGTTGTCAGTTTCTGGAGTGTTACAATCTTAAAATGTCTGCTTTGGTAATAATATTAATAAAAAAGATAAAATCTGGGGTTGTGAGTTGTCAAATTTTCTTATAGTTCCGTTTTAGCATTCCTACTAACTAACGAAAGGCAGCATTAACTAGCTAATTATTTAAGCTAACCAACTAATTATGTTGAGCGCAGACACTGATACCAACTAATTAGTGCTAATATAGTAAAACCAGAATTCCACTCAACAAATAACCAGGAGCATGGACTTCTTGGGCGGACAGTAGTACAGCTCACCACACATCCATCCATCCATTCTTGTCCGCTTATCTGGGGCCGGGTAACGGGGGCAGCAGGCTAAGCAAGGCATTCCAGGCATCCCTCTTCCCACCACAACGTCCAGCTCCTCCTGGGGGACCCCGAGGCGTTCCCAGGCCAGGAGAGAGATATAATCCCACCCCGTCTTCCCCGGGTCCTCCTACCAGTTGGACATGCCCGGAACACCTCTAACGGGAGGCGCCCGGGAGGATCCTTACCAGATGCCCAAACCACCTCAACTGGCTCCGTTCGTGCGAAGGAGCAGGAGCTCTACTCGGAACTCCCTCCGGATGTCTGAGCTCCTCACCCTGTCTCTAAGGCTGAGCCCAGCCACCCTACGGAGGAAGCTCATTTCAGCCGCTTGTATCCGCAATCTTTTTCTTTCGGTCACTACCCAAAGCTCATGACCATAAGTGAGGGTTGTAATGTAGATGGACCGGTAAATTGAGAGTTTTGCCTTCAGGCTCAGCTCCTTCTTCACCACGACGGTCCGGTACAACGCCTGCATCACTGCTGACGCCGCACCAAACCGCCTGTCCATCTCACGCTGCGTTCTACCCTCACTGCTGAACAAGACCCCGAGACTTGACCTCCTTCGCTTGAGGCAGTACCTCTCTCCACCCAGAGGGGGCAGTCCACCGTTTTCCGGCAGAGAACCATGGCCTCAGACTTGGAGGTGCTGACTCTCATCACCACACAGCTGATGTTATTTGGCTGATGTTGAAATGTAAAGTTATCCAACAGCCTACAGGGCAAATTAGCTGAGGTGATACCTTTCAGCTGTTGCAGCTAGCAGACAGCTAGAGGCTAGAGATGGACAGCACCTGTGGCGGTTCTACACAGGGGCCTCCAGGGGCCACTGCCCCTGTGAAGAAGCCCTTGGCCCCTGCTGTGGCCCCTGTGTCAAATTAATAATAAAATGATCAATTTATAACGATGCACAACGGAACCATTTTTTACCTATTTTTTGTTCAAACAATATCTCATTGTACACAAAAGAAACCCAGAATGTGTACATTGTATAATAGTTAAATTGTGCAATAAAATCTTGTGTATATATATATATATATAAAAGATAATTCTCACTGTACTGCCCTTTCAAAATAAAAAAAGTAATTGTCCACAAAATTGAGAAATGTCATTGTCGAACAAAAATAGTTATTATTGTTGGTAAGTCTCATTGTTTCAATCACTGTTTTTGTATCTTCCAAATATACTTAAATGAGATTTTAAAAAAAGGTAAAATAAAGGGTTTGAATGCTTAAATATAATCTTTGCTGTTTTTTATATGCCTCTCTGATTAAACACTGGCCCCTGCTTGGCCCCCACAGTAAAACTGGTCTAGAACCGCCACTGGACAGCACCAACCTGTCCCTAAAAGCGGCCAAGCCCTTAGTTATGCAGAATTTTAAGGCTGTATATAATTCAAACAAGTGATCCTAAAAAAATGTTTATATTTAATTTAATGTTTAATTTAGGCTACAAAACCACTGACCTAGTTCTAGGGCATAATACTTTTAGTGAAAAAAATCTATATTTTGACTTAGTTTCTGCATAAAAATGGATTTTGATCACATTTCTAGCGAGAAATATATGTTTTATTTTCTAAATATTCACTCAGTGAATGTACATAATCACTTTGTATGTTGGAATAGCCACGGGATATGACTGTCATTAACTTGCATTGTAGCGAAATCCGTGTCAGTTTCACGGAAATTTGAGTGATTCCGTGGCTATTCCACGGATTTTGAGTTAAGCAAATCCGTGGCTATTCCACGGATTCCTGTGAGACCATGTTGGTTTTGACCTAGTCTTGTTTAATAAGAACCCAATACTCTTACTGCTAGATATAACCTGCAATTTATTTTTCATTTGCATACAGTGTAATTGATAATTTAACACCTTTCACCCTAGCATTTAGGGCCTGGATTTCAGTGAGGGAGTGATTCCTCTTCTTAACATACAACCTTTGGAGAAAAAACAAAATGATAGATGGGCGTGACGTCAGAAGTGTGCTAAAAACCTATTTTCCACACGTGTAGTGCGCATGAATGTGTGTGAATGCCCCTTTCGATACAACAGAGCCATACTTGTGATAATATGTGGGGCACACAGCCTCCAGGACTAATGGCCATATAACACTGTGCCATGTTATGGCCTGAGGCAACTGCCTGCAATATGTTGTCATCAGTGTGTTGATAGACTGCCAACATACATGTATATGATCACTCCAATCATCACCCTTGCCTTCATTCTGGCATGAAACTAGAGGTATTGTCATAATCAAAGGGTTTTCATTGATAATCTATACAAAGCTTATAGTTGATTAGTGTCAGGCCGGGCTCAAGTCAGGACTCAGATGCAGAGCAGGTGAACTTAAAAGTTTCTTTATTCATATTTATTAACTAGAATCAAATACAAATAAAGCAATACCAAAGCAAGCAGACACCAGAAGCCAGGTAGTTCCTCAAAAAATAAAATGCACTAGAGATTCTCAGCTAAAAGTAGAGTTATAAAGGCACTTAGACCCAAGGTTATTATAGTTAACGAAAACTAACAAAATAACGAAAACTAAAATTGAAAAAACATATTCGTTAACTGAAATAAAAATAAAAACAAGAGTTTTTTTTTAAAAACGATAACTAACTGAAACTGTATTGTGTGGTTAAAAAACTAACTAAAACTAACTAAAATCATAGTGAAAATGTCCTTAGTTTTCGTCTTTGTCAAATTTTTTCATACATAATTCAGTGTTTCAACATGCAGGAACACAGTAAATATGTTTACTGAGACTGGGATGTCTACACTCCAACCAAAATACAAAACACCCCGAACTGTAACAGTTAATAGCCTTATTGAGGCTGAGATGGATAAACCAAAGGAAATGAAGGCACATACCCATTACAAAAAAAACTAAAACTAACACTAAAACTAATAAAAACTAAACTAAAACTAAGCATTTTCAAAAAATAAAAACTAAACTAAAACTAACAAACTCACTGTAAAAACTAACTAAAACTAACTGAATTTGAAAACAAAAATTCACAATGAAATTAAAACTAAAACTAATGAAAAATCCAAAACTATTATAACCTTGCTTAGACCACTCCCCCAGAAACTGAAAACAAAGCCTTTTAACATGCCAATTTCAGCTAAAGTGACTCAGGCCTGTCAGGTGAAAACCACTAACTAGAATCAAATACAAATAAAGCAATACCACAGGAAGCAGAAAAGCAAATTTAAAGCAAATACTACACCAGAAACCAGACGCCAGGTAGTTCCTCAAAAATTAAAAAAACTAAACAGAGAAAAGTCGCTCCAAAGGAGGATAACACTGAATCTATCTACACTAAAACTAAATATATAAACCCTAATCTAAGATAAGGGGAAAACTAGCTAAACTCTCGAGGGGAAAACTATTAAATAATAACACCTACAAACTAAAGGTGCTCCAAAAGGGAGGAACAAAACCTGATAGGAAAAATAAAATATTCTACAAAAACACTATGAGAAAGTGGATCAGGACTAAAGGGGGAAAATAAGAAGACCAGAACACAAAATAAAACACCACCTCACTGCGGTGCGACACTCACGCTGGCATTCACTCAATTAAGTGTCACCAATTAAACCTAAGTGCATGTATTTGGACTGTGTGAGGAAGCCGGAGGACCTGGAGAGAACCCACACTGACACGGGGAGAACATGCAAACTCCACACAGAAGAGCCAAAGGCCAGAGTCGAACCGGTGCCCCTCTTGCTATAAAAGTGTACTATTTTTTTTCTTGTCTGAGGCTACATTTACATGATGACGGTCTGAACAGAAGACGCAAAAGTGGCGTCGCGTCTTCACTTTTTATTCCTCGTTTAGACGACCATTTTCGGGAGGAAATCTGCTGCATACGGTGACGCAAAAGTGTGTGAAATTCGATTGTATGCAGCCAGGCAGCATCACTTAAAGCGATAAGAGCATCTTTGGGCATGCAGAAGTTTTCACGCCACACATTTTCATCAGCTACTCCTTCCACAAAGTTCTCCACCATCACTAGATCTCCCAGGTCTCGTTCACAGCCGTCTGGCTCGCCTCCGACCAATTGCTGCATCCAGAATGTGATGGAGGTAATTCCAGATCCTTCTCTGTTCACTAATACTATCTGTACATATCCTGTACATTTGGTGGAAAGACTCCTGTAAGTTTATTAGAGCTGCCAGAGCAGCTTGAAGGTCCCACCATGGAAATAATCCCACGTTTGTTTATTTCCTGTACTGGAGCATGGATGTGACGTAAACACATACGTGACGTGAGCAGATCAGATCAGAGTTTTGTGTCTTGTCAGTGTAGACGACACGATATGGAGGAGCGGATTTAATTTTTCCACTTTGGAGGGTGGTTTCAGATTTTTGCGTCTTTAAGCCCCCAAAACGCTGTCACCGTCTAAACGAAAGGCACTTCCCTTAAAATATTTTGTCGTTTTTACCCGCGATCGTCCTCGTGTAAACGGGACCTGATATTGTCTTCTTCTCTGCCACAGAGCTGCACTGTTGCCAAAAAACTATTACAAACACCTCAGTGAGCCACACTGTTGGAACTGGCGACATTACCATGGATACACACACTGTGCTTTGATTTGTCCCTCATACACCATCCTGCTGGTCCAAAAGCTCACCACAGCAGCACATTTGGATTAATCCACTGCAAAAAAAATAGTCCCCCCAAAAATACTGATAGATAGATAGAGAGAGAGAGAGAGAGAGAGAGAGAGGGAGAGAGGGAGGGAGGGATGGATGGATGGATGGATGGATGGATGGATGGATGGATGGATGGATGGATGGATGGATGGATGGATGGATGGATGGATGGATGGATGGATGGATGGATGGATGGATGGATGGATGGATGGATGGATGGATGGATAGATAGATAGATAGATAGATAGATAGATAGATAGATAGATAGATAGATAGATAGATAGATAGATAGATAGATAGATAGATAGATAGATAGATTACTTTATTCATCCCCGAAAGGAAATTCGGTTGTCACAGCAGTCCGGTATTCAAGTACAATAAAATACAATAGAATAAAATACTGAGGTAGCATAAATAAAAACAACAATAGAAAAAACACAGAATAGAACAAGGACACTTAAGAAGTTAAAAAAAGAAGATCAGTTGGTAGGATGACCAGCTGTTTTATTTTTTAAGAGCCTTTTTTAAGACTTTGTCTTTTGAGACTATTGTCAATGTCTTCAGCTGAGGGAAAAATGGGCTTGTAGCTGAGAAACATAGGGTAGAGAAATCAGAGAGTATTGAGAAACACATTGTTGGTTAGTCTTTTCATGGGATCTGTTCCTAATATCTGAAATACAGAGAAATGCTAGTCTTGTCCTTCAACCTGATGTGATTTTAATGAAACATCTTGTTAAATCTTCTTAATGGGGTTTCAAAACCTTTTCCACACTGTCATGAATAGATAAACATTTAGATGTTTAATTCTATGTTAGTTTTCAAGAAGACTTTAAAATCTAAAATTATCAAGGGTTACAATGAAATTTGATTGAATTTGATTTTTCAGTTAAAGGTATCATGTGTTTTGTAACAATGTGAATTACTCAATGTAGAATTAATGTAATGTATATAATGTAATGTATATGCATGTAGATGGTACAGGAGTGGCAAAAATAAGCCTTGGGGCTTCAGCCTGTTCCTTTTTCGGTTGCTGTCTGATGGATTCTTTTGTAAAAAACATGATTTTATTTTGTTTTTGTTTTGTTTTGTTTTTTGTTGTTTTTTGTAACCGAAATAAAGCATTCATTCATTCAAACATTACTGAACACTCATCTCAGTTTTTGAACACAAGATTGAGTTTCTAAGATAACAAAACTGTCACAAAATATGTTGTGATTATATTAAGTGATTTTACGTAAGTGTTGGCACATTCTGTCTAAAATGATCACATAATTTCTATCTAGAGTGTGAAGGTATGGCCTTTATGCCATGTGTCACTACTGAAGTAAAATATACAGTACACCACTGTAAGTAGGACGGCTTTTCACTAAATAAAGGAATATCCTTGACATTAGCTATCTTTACAGTGCTGAGGGTTATGTTTTTAGATTCAATGTGGGTGGCTGTGGTCAATTAAATCTCTTGAGACATAAGTAGAGATGTTCCGATACCAATTTCCCCAAGAAACAACACAAGAGTAAGTGCCATGGGTCAAGTTTGAGTCCAATAGGACGCAAGAACTTTTAGGCAGTGCGAGGGGTCAGTGCGAAGTTTTTTTTGTTTTCTATAGTTCTCATCTATGTAGATTAAGCATGAAGGTGTTCAATAACCCAGCTCAAGGACAATGTTGGAGGATGTGGTAATATGTCAGCTGGCCATTTTCACATATTCTGGGAATGTCCTATAATTTCATTTTATTGGGAAGACATAATAGCAGCAATCAATTCAATAATCAATTTGCAGCCTGATCTCAGTTTCAGTGTTATATATTTAGGAAACATACCAAATAAGATAAATAAACCAGACCGATACCTATTACAAATATTATTGGCTAGTAGCAAAAAGGCAATAACCAGGAAATGGCTAAGCAAGGAGTGTCCGACAATTTCAGACTGGATAGGAATAGTTAAAGAAATTTATAATATGAAAAGGTTAACATTTTCCCTGAGATACAGTACAGAAAAAGGTGACCAATACTGGAAGAAATGGAGGGACTACATGTATGAGAGGTGATTACATATTCTGTGTGGGAAAATCTTTTTAATTTATATTGTATTTTTCCCCTGGGTCAGGAGCGTTTCTCCCCTAGTATAAATATGTATATATATATTCCATTTCCGCTTGTTATGGGGTTCTTTTTTATTTTATTTTTTGTACCGGTGACCTTGTGGACAGTACAGACGAAGGTATTTTGTGTCACTGGACCGAGGGAGACTAAAGAACTGTGGGTGCCTTAAAGCCTCTAGACCCGATTCATCAGCCTGAGTTCTGCCAGCCCTTTGTTTAGAATAAAACCTGCCATTGTATTTTGCCATGGATGACCCTGTCTGATGTACCTGATCTGTGTGTATAATTATATGTTTCTGTTTTGTTTTTCACTGAAAAATCAATAAAAAGAAAGTTAAAAAAAAAAAATTCATGAAGGTGTTCAGTAAAGAGTTGGGTCTCTTTTTAAAGATTGATGAGGACTCAGCAGATTGGATGGAGTTAGGAGTTTGTTCCACCACAGGGGAACTACCAAGGAGAAGAGTCTGGTTTGAGATCTAGAGCCCTTCAGCGGCGGTGGAGCCAGACAATGAAGATGGTGTTCTGTCATCCATGCGGAGATGTCAGCAAGGCAAGCAAAGATATGAGCTGAGACTATGAGGTCATTTGGTGGGAAAGAGAGAAACAGCTGGGTATCGTTGGCATAACAGTGATATGAGAAGCCATGATTGCGGATGATTACGCCAAGTGAAGTGGTGTAAATTGAGAAGAGAAGAGGGCCTAGCACTGATCCTTGAGGCACCCCAGTGGATAGGTTTTGTAGTTTGGACACTTCTCCCTTCCAGGATACTTTAAAAGATCTCCCTGAGAGATGGGACATGAACCACCCGCGGGCCGAACCTGAAATACCAAGTTCTTTGAGTGTAGAGAGAAGGATTTGGTGGTTAACAGTGTTAAAGGCTGCAGAGAGGTCTAGAAATAATAGATCTGATGATTGACCATCTGCTCTAACTTTGGATCACACAGGTTGTTCTTAGAAAGGAACATGGAGACATGGTTCAAGACTGTGTGCTCCAGTATGTTTGAAAGGAATGGTCGGAGTGAGACAGGTCTGTAGTTTTCCACCTGGTTCAGGTCCAGTGTTGGTTTTTTAAGCAGCGGAGTTGACCTTGCTTGCTTTAAGGCTCTGGGAAACATGCTGGTTGTAA
Source organism: Centropristis striata (assembly GCF_030273125.1). Lineage (NCBI taxonomy): Eukaryota > Metazoa > Chordata > Actinopteri > Perciformes > Serranidae > Centropristis > Centropristis striata. Next base: position 24,187,911 of record NC_081527.1, on the reverse strand, counting down.
GTGAGGAGTTGTTGTTCTGTGTGGCTGAAAGATTTACTGCTGATGAAATGGTTTAAATCTACTAAATGATTATTGTGACGACCCCTCCCACTCTGCCTACCTGTTTACCTCTGCTTTTGTTGCAGGTACTGGGAGTGGTTAGGAGGGTAGAGTGGGAGGGTCGTGATTGTACCTGCCCATATAGGCTGGGCTCTCCAGAAGGCATAAAGGAGGCCTTCTGGAGAGCTTCTCTCTCTCTCTCAGCAGGCTCCAGGCCCAACACTGTGGCTTCCTTTGTTTGGTTTGTCGCACCATACAACACAAACTTCACCATATTTTCCACGCATCCACACACTGCTGACATGACTGACTCTTTTCTTATCTACACACACACCACTCATTTGAAAATAAGTTACTTAAATTATGTTAAATAAAATAAGTTTTCATGATCTATCTGTGTGTGACCTCCCTCCTTGTTGCCACCTTAGAGCCAGGTGGTAACAAATTGGGGCTCGTCCGTAGGCAAAGTTAATGCTGGGAATCTTGTATTGTGTATTTTTTTGAGGGGGTGTTTCACACAGATTTTACATTCTACTCTGGTATTTAGTACTTGTAAAACACTTGGTTTTGTTACTGTTCAATTCATCCTGCCACTAACCTGCATGAATACTAGGGTTGAGTGAGTCAGATAGTTTGTTTAGGCAGTTAGCTAGAGGGATGGGGTTCCAGGAATTGCTTAACGTGTACAAAAAGGATCAGCTCTTGGAGGTTGCTGATTATTATGGTGTTGAACTTCATAAGCAGTCCAAAAAAGATGTCATGTTGGCAACATTAAAGGCACATCTAGTGGAGAAAAAGGTTTTGTCTACCTCAGCGGTGGGTGCTAGTGCACCTGTAGAAGTTAGTGGTTTTTCTGATGTTTCTCCTGGGTTAAGTGAGTCAAGTAAACATGTTAATGTAGCTTCTGTTCTGACTGGACTTGGGGCTGGTTTGACATTTGAACAGCAAAAACAGCTTCTTTTGCTACAGCTACAGCAAAATAATGCTTTGGAGTTGGAAAAGTTGAGACAGAGTGCTCGTCTTCGAGAAGCTGAACTGGCTCATGTGGAGGGAAAGTGTCAGAGTTGGAACGTTACAAGTTGGAGCTTATAAGTGAAGGGAAGCTTCAACCTGAGTCATCAAAGGTTAAACTTATTTTGAGTTTAATAAACTCCCACAACATTTTCGAAAAATACCAATCTGGTTTTAGAGCCAATCACAGCACTGAGACAGCATGTGGATATGAAAAAACTCTCCGTATTAGTATTACTTTAGTGCAGCTTTTTACACTGTAGATCACTCCATTATTTTAGGTTAAAACCATTTCAAAATTGCGAGCACTGACAATAAACCCATGTAATCAGGTAAAAAATCTTGGAGTCATTTTTTATTCAGACCTTAGTTTGAGTTTCACAGGGATTATTCCAACTTCAAAATCAGTGCTTATTCTAATGATAATTTAGTTTGATCTCTGTTATCAGCTTTTAGTTAAAAAACCCGTCCCTGTTTGGTTTCACAATGAGGCCATGAGGATTACAAAATAAATTAATAAAATGTTTAAATAGATACTGTTATGTCTAATAATTCACGGACAATGACTGTGTGCTTACGGTGTGTTATTAGCAGCCATGTATACACTACACTGCTTTACCTGTCACACACACACACTAAGTCACCTTTATGACAGTGATGTCACACTGTCGTAATCCTGCTGCCATATAGCATATGGCCATATGCTACAGATACAGTAATAAATTAATATGGAAATAAATTTATGTATGAATAAAAAAGTAAATATATATGGAAATGAAAAATAAATAAACTCGTGAAAAATAATTAAGCAAAAATAAAAACAATTAGAATTAAATAAATAGGATGCATGAAAATTGCAGAAAAATCTCTGAAAATGGTTCAAGTAAAAGCCAAAAGGCATAGAAATTAATAGCCGAGGCAGGTTAGAAATTAATTAGATAAAATAAATAAAAAATAAAGTAAGGTAAGATAAAATAAAAATAAAATAAATGAAAGTAGATAATAATAATAATAATAATAATAATAATAATAATTAAAAAACCTAGATAAAAAAGATAAAAACAATAATTAAGAAGTAGAGCATGATAATATTATTTTGTCCATTTTTTAATTCTGTTCATTCTGTTTTTTTTTTTGTCATTTTGTGTCTTTTTTTGTCATTTTGTCTTTTTTAGTCCTTTAGTCCAACATAAAATGTGATTTTGAATCTTTTTTTTTAACTTTCAAAACACTATCATGCTCAATAAAGAATTTTAAATGTTGCAAATGTGCATTAATTTCAGAGTGCACTGAGACATTAAACCGCATCATTTTCAATTAAATTCTGGAAAAGTTGGTGTGTTCTAAAACTTTTGACCAGTAGTGTACATATATATATATATATATATATATATATATTATATATTAGCACTGTTGATTTCCCGTTTAAGATTGCCATTTTATTCCATATTTTACCGTAAAAAATAAAAAGTTTTTCCATCAAAAGAAAAGCTGTTCTGCCATATAAATGACAAGAAATAATACTTTATAAATGCCGCATGAATTAAAGATTTTACCATTAAATATTACAGTATATGTTTTTGTCACAAACACGGTGCCAGAGTATTTTACAGTGGAATAATGTATTTTTCAAAAAAAATAAACTGTGAAAAAAAAATACAGTTTTGGCTGATATATACATTTACGGTGTTTCATTGTTACTGAAACTGAATTAACCGATTTATCATTTTACGGTCTTTTACTGTCATATATATATATATATATATATATATATATATATAACAAATAACCTCTTTAAATCCGCAGGATCTTTGAGCATATAGAAAAGCATTATATTAATTGAATGTATGATTATCCGTACAATACACATCGATTGTTGTACCTCATTTAAGTAAAAAGAGCAGAATTTGCAAATTAGTATCTTGTTGATTTCTTGATAATGGATTTTCAAATGTTGTAGCCTCAAAAGTAGGCTAACTTTACTATTGAAATGATTGTTTATTTGCCTTTAGTCTGTTTATCTGCACCACTGCTTTCCTTCGGCTGGTGTATAAAAAACATTTTAGAGTTCATCCTGTTCTGAGTTACCTCACTGGGCTTCTTATTATATGATCATTTATTTGATAATGAAGAGTTTATATTTGCAAAGTAACTAAAGCTGTCATTTTAATGTCCTGGACTAAAAGAGCAATATTTAACTTTCAGGTCAGTTTTAGGAGCTGCTGAAATTAATTTGTGGTTTCTTGGCGCCATCTTGTGACATTCAGGAGGAAGTGTTGTTTGATTTGACTACTTACTGCATTAGTATTCGTCATTGTACCCATGCTAAACTGTACTTTAATCATATTCTTGACCACATGATGCTGTACAGCTTATAATGTTATATTACATCTCTGTATTTATAATGACAAACATTTCATATTTGCTTCCACTTGTTCTTGTGTGGGTTTCTATTGTTTACCCTCTCTATTTGTTTCCCTTTTTCCCATTTGAATTGAGTTCAGTATTTTATATACACTACTGGTCAAAAGTTTTAGAACACACCAACTTTTCCAGAATTTTATTGAAAATGATGCAGTTTAATGTCTGTCTACTCTGAAATTAATGCATATAACAAATAAACAATTGAAGTTATAAAATAAATCATAGAATCAGTTTAGAAAGGAAAATGTATTCTAAACTGTTGACTCATTGAAGTAGCACCTTAACAGATAGAACAGCTCAACACACTCAATGGAAATCAAATATTCGTCAGAAAGTTCTTCCCAACTCTGTTGCAGAAGTTCCCTTAAATGTGGAGCAACTTGTAGGTTGTAAGTGATCAATAAAAGTTGGGACACCTGTAGGAATTGGTAGCAACTTAGCAACTTTCAAGGCTTGATCAACCTCCGTTGCTGCAGAACTGCTTTAAGTTGTTAACCCATTTCTTGTTCCCTGAAAAAGGCCTTGTATATGCCCTGAAATATGCCTTGTGTAATTCTGAAATGTACATTATCTTTCAGTTTTGGTTAAGCTTACCTTTTTTTATTTACCTCTGGCAGTTCACCACTTACCTTTGTACCCTTTCAAGCTGTTCATTTGACTTGAACTGCTTGAATTTCAATAAAAAACTGGAAAAATTGGGGTGTTCTAAAACTTTTGACCAGTAGTGTACATATACTATATACTTTTTTAAATAGATTTTCCTTTATGTTTTCTGTTTATGTACGTTTGGTATAAAAAAAAAGAAAAAAACATTTTAGAGTAAATCCTGTCCTCAGTTACCAAACTGGGTTTCTTAATCCATGATACTGTATGATAACTCATTTGATAATGAATGGTCTAAATTTACAAAGTAACTAAAGCTGTCACTTCAATGTACACTGTAAAAAAAAAACCTGTTGTTTTTACGGTAAAAAAACGGCAGCTGTGGTTGCCAGAACTTTACCGTAATAAACACGGTGCAACTTTTTGTAATAATACAGTAAAATTATATTAGCACTGTTGATTTCCCGTTTAAGATTGCCATTTTATTCCATATTTTACCGTAAAAAATAAAACGTTTTTCCATCAAAAGAAAAGCTGTTCTGCCATATAAATGACAAGAAATAATACTTTATAAATGCTGCATGAATTAAAGATTTTACCATTAAATATTACAGTATATGTTTTTGTCACAAACATGGTGCCAGAGTATTTTACAGTGGAATAATGTATTTTTCAAAAAAAATAAACTGTGAAAAAAAAATACAGTTTTGGCTGATATATACATTTACGGTGTTTCATTGTTACTGAAACTGAATTAACCGATTTATCATTTTACTGTCTTTTACTGTCATGGTTTAGCAGTTCTCACCGTAAAATCTACAGACATTTTACACAGTGTAGCCAACTAAAAAGAACAATATTGCATATTTTTCTTTATTTATCAGTAAATCACTGCTATTGTAAGAACCGTCAAATAAAACCCAAAGCATTGATGTGTGATATAAAAAATTATCTTTATTATATTCAGTGGCGGTTCTACACAGGGGCCTCCAGGGGCCACAAATTAATAATAAAATGGTCAATTTATAACGATTAACGACGGAACAATTCTAACCTTTTTTTTGTTCAAACAATATCTCATTGTACACAAAAGGATGTGTACATTGTATAATAGTTTAACTCTCTGGAGTCTTATAGGGCTATTTGGTCCATTTTTTAATCCTTTACATGTCTTTGTAAGTCATTTTGTGTCTTTTTTTTGGTCATTTTTTGTCATTGGTGTCATTTGTGTGTCTTTTTTGTGTCTGTTTTAGTTATTTTGTGTCTTTTTTTTGGTCATTTTTTGTCATTGGTGTCATTTGTGTGTCTTTTTTGTGTCTGTTTTAGTTATTTTGTGTCTTTTTTGGTCATTTTGTATCTTTTCTGGTCATTTTTATGTCTTTTGTATATATTATTATATTATTAAATCTATTATGTTTTATGTTAAATCTTGACCTGAAAAGTAACTAAAGCTGGCAGCTAAATGTAGCGGAGTAAAAAGTACAATAGTTGCCTAAAAATGAAATGAAGTACAAGTAAAAAGTGACATAAAATGGAAATACTCAAGTAAAGTACAAGTTCCTCAAAACTGTACTTAAGTACAGTACTTGAGTAAATGTACTTAGTTACTTTCCACCACTGGTTATAGGAGCTAAAGGTGGTGGAGATTGGCCTGCTTTAAAAAATATAAAAAATATAAAAGGAATTGACATTAAATAGAAGCTGGTAGTAGCTTCAAGAAAAAAAAAGAAGGGAAGAAGAAGCTGTGATATCTTGCATTGAAGTGAGTATATTTCTTTATTTTTATACTATAGAACAGGGATGGGCAACTGGAGGCCCGGGGGCCGCATACGGCCCTCACCTTCACTTGAAGTGGCCCTCAGTACAACTACATGCATTTGAGCATGAAATCTTAAAAGTGCAGTGTAAAAATGCACAAAATGACTTCTTGCGATTAATGTTGGTCTGCTGTTCTTGCACCAGTGGCGGTTCTACACAGGGGCCTCCAGGGGCCACTGCCCCTGTGAAGAAGCCTTTGGCCCCTGCTGTGGCCCCTGTGTCAAATTAATAATAAAATTATCAATTTATAATGATGAACAATGGAACAATTCTAACCTTTTTTTTTTGTTCAAACAATATCTCATTGTACACAAAAGGAACCCAGAATGTGTACATTGTATAATAGTTTAACTCTATGGAGTCTTATTGGGCTATTTGGTCCATTTTTGAATCCCTTTCATGTCTTTACATGTCTTTTTTGGTCATTTGTGTCTTTTTTGTGTCTTTTTTTGGTAATTTTGTGTCTTTTTTTGTCATTGGTGTCATGTCTTTTTTGTGTCTGTTTTAGTTATTTTGTGTCTTTTTTTGGTCATTTTGTGTCTTTTTTTGTCATTTTGTGTCTTTTTTGTCATTGGTGACATTTATGTGTCTTTTTTGTGTCTGTTTTAGTTATTTTGTGTCTTTTTTGGTCATTTTGTGTCTTTTTTTTCCATTTTTATGTCTTCTGTGGGGGGTTTTTTTGTTATTCTGTCTTCTCATTTTGTGTCTTTTTTTGGTCATTTTGTGTCTGTTGTTGTGTCTTTTTTAGTTATTTTGTGTCTTTTTTTGTCATTTTGTGTCTTTTTTGTCATTGGTGTCATGTCTTGTTTGTGTCTGTTTTAGTTATTTTGTGTCTGTTTTTGTTCATTTTGTGTCTTTTTTTGCCATTTTTATGTCTTCTGTGGGTTTTTTTTTTTGTTATTCTGTCTTCTCATTTTGTGTCTTTTTTGGCCATTTTGTGTCTTTTTTTGGTCATTTTGTGTCTTTTTCAAGACATTCAAAGATTTTGAATGCTTAAATATCATCTTTGCCATTTTTTCATGTGCTAATGTGCCCCTCTGATTAAACACTGGCCCCTCCTTGGCCCCCACAGTAAAACTGGTCTGGAACCGCCACTGTCTTGCACTGAAAAAAATCTGCGTCAAACCTTTTGTATTCCTATTTATACTGTTATACATGCATTTGAGCATGATATATGTTAAGTCACTGCACTGTAAACATATTTGAAATTGCAGTTTCATCATATCTGGTTAAGTTAGGCGTGGAATAATAACCTGCATTGTTTACGACTGTAACAAATATATAATCAGGGCCGAAACCTTGTAACAGTGATCAGCCAATTACAATGTTGTATGGAAACACGCCCATTGTTGACATCAGGAATAACTAATGAAAGGATGAATGACTGATTGTGATTTTATAAGAGGGGCGTGCTTTATTAACCCTCTATGGTACACATTATGATGCCAGTTAGGAAAAACATGTTTGGAGTATTTTTTGTCTTATAATAGACTAAATAAACATAATCTGAAAAAAACATTTCAGATGTTTCTGGGGTTTGTTGTCCGTAGGCAACATTGTACCATAACAGTGCAGAGAGTTTTTAAATTAATTTTAAGATAATTTATTTAATAAAGATGTGTAAAAGATACAGTAGCTTCAACAGGGTACAATACATAACATTTTAAATTTAAAAACATGATAAAAGGAACTTTTTAAACCGGTTTCTTGTCTGAATGTTGCCGGTAGGCACTGAACCAACGACCCATTGAAATGGATGTCTTGAACAGTCTAAGTGTATGAAACTATCAAAAAATGAAGGTTTACTCACCTATCAGTGGGAATATATATTTTTTTCAGATGGAAAAGGGCCACAAAATGACATTTTGAGTCATATTTTGTGGGGCAAAATGGCAAAGTTGTTTCCTTTGGAGAAGTCTGCAAAATAGTGTTTCAATATGGCCTCCTGGAGGTCATGTGACAAATTAAAGCTTTGCTATTGGTTCCCTATACTCTTCACTCTTTTTTAAAGTATCGCATCACTCGAAAACATGCATTGTAGGGCAACACCGTACTATAGAGGGTTAACATATGGAGAGAGGCTGTTCACATTACATGATGAGTTGACTTCTTTGCAACCGTGACAACAAATTCCATTTCATCCTCAGATACGGAGTCATCATTACTTTTTTAATTTTTAGTATGGCCCGTACGTAATAATCTTATGATTAGCCTCTCAATTCTATATTTAAGATACTATCAGGCTATGCAACCTGTAAGGCATGACCACTTACACCAGTCAGTCGGATCTGTTCTGGTCTGTAAACAGCTTTATTTCCATGCCATTAACCCTCTATGGTACACATTATGATGCCAGTTAGGAAAAACAATTTGGAGTGTTTTTTCTTGTAAAATAGACTAAATAAAAATAATCTGAAGAAATGTTATAATTCTTTTTTTTTTCTTGGAAGTTTTTGGGTTTGTTGTCCATAGGCAACATAGTACCATAACGGTGCACAAGTGAAAAGTGAATAAGGAAGTTTTTTTAATTAATTTCAACAGGAAACATTATACCATTGAACCAACGACCCATTGAAATGAAAGTGTATAAAAACTATCAAAAATGAAGGATTACTCACCTATCAGTAGGAATATATTTGTTTCCAGATTGTAAAGGGCCAGGAAATTACGTTTTGAGTGATTTTTTTGTGGTGCAAAATGGCAAAGCTGTTTCCTTTAGTAAAGTCTGCAAAATAGGGTTTCAATATGGCCTCCTGGAGATCATGTGACAAATTAAAGCATTGCTATTGGTTCCCTATACTCTTCCCTCTTTTTTAAAAGTATCGCATCACTCAAAAACATGCATTGTAGAAATTTAACAGGCCAAAAATGGGTATGTTGCCTGTGGGCCATAGAGCAGCTATTCTCAACCTTGGGGTCGGGACCCCAATTGGGGTCGCAAGATGATTTCTGGGGGTCGCCAAATCATTTTGGAAGTCAGCTCTGTCTCCACTGTGTTAAAGTGTTCATGTGTTAATGTGTTAATGTGTTTTAGTCTTTTTGGTCTTTTTGTGTCTTTTTTTGGTCATTTTGTATCTTTTTTTGGTAATTTTGTAATTTTTTTTGGTCATTTTGTGTCTTTTTTTGGTCATTTTGTAATTTTTTTTTGGTCATTTTGTGTCTTTTTTTGGTCATTTTGTATCTTTTTTTGTCATTTTGTATCTTTTTTTGTCATTTTGTGTCTTTTTTATCATTTTGTAATTTTTTGGGGTTATTTTGTGTCTTTTTTGGTCATTTTGTATCTTTTTTTGGTCATTTTTTGATAATTTTCTGGTCAATTTGTGTGTTTTTTGGTAATTTTGTTTCCTTTTTTTGCTAAATTGGGGGTCGCAACTCAAAAAGGTTTAGAACTACTGCCATAGGGGATTAAGTTCAGCCACAAAATGTTGGGATTTTTTTTTTTTAAGTTCATGTCCTTTATTTTAATTACACATCAATTCCAAGACATAAATCTTTAAAACGTTTCGAGTCTTGCTCTCAAACTCAAAAAGTAAATCCACATTTGGGATTTTTGAGTTGGCCGTGAACTGAAAAAACTGAATGATGTGCATTGCACGCTGTGGGGTCGGCCCTGATCATCTCTGACCAATTTTTCTGAAGAGAAAGAATCCAGAAGCAAAATAATTTCAGATAGTGGTTAAAATCTACATTACTGACTGTGCAATGAAAATATAATGAAATATGGTATATTTACCATAAGCAGGGGTTTGTGGTGCAGAAATGTCTTGAGGCGTTTGTACTTAACATCCTGGAGTAAGCCGTAAAATCAGACAAATAGTATATAGTCTAGTCTAATAGACAAATAGTCTGCTATATTCCTGAGGGCCCACTTACAACTCTACACATCTGCTAAATGGAAAAAAGGTTAAATAAAAAAAAAAAGCTCAGGTAGGTTTGTTGTTTTTGTGGGGTCGGCCCTGATCATCTCTGACCAATTTTTCTGAAGAGAAAGAATCCAGAAGCAAAATAATATCAGATAGTGGTTAAAATCTACACTACTGACTGTGCAATGAAAATAAAATGAAATATGGTATATTTACCATAAGCAGGGGTTTGTGGTGCAGAAATGTCTTTAGGCGTTTGTACTTAACATCCTGGAGTAAGCAGTAAAATCAGACAAACAGTATATAGTCTAGTCTAATAGACAAATAGTCTGCTATATTCCCGAGGGCCCACTTACAACTCTACACATCTGCTAAATGCAAAAAAGGTAAAAAAATAAATACATTTAAAAAAAGCTCAAGTAGGTTTGTTGTTTTTGTCATTTTCTCTGTCCGACAGTGTTGAAAGAAAGCAAAATTCACTTGATCAGTTATTCGTTGTACCGAATTGTTAAATTAAGAGGATGAGCAAAGTTAAATGTATTTGAGTGGAGAAAATCTTGAGTATTTTTGAATACTTTCTGTTTCTTCAAAAGAGCCAAATTATTAATGTAGTTGTTGTTTTAAATGAAAGAATGTGCTAATTTATGTCCAAAACTTTTAATCTTTGTATTAAATGCAAATGACAAGACTTGTGTGATGTAAGAGTTTTCAAAGAGCACATGTGACATAAAAAATGAATAAAGAGGACTATTCAACATTCAACATTTGTGTACTCAAGTTGAAGACACAAGGGGTTAAATGCTCTAAATCTATAACAGACCAAACAAATACAGAGGCCGAGGAAAACTAACTAGTGGGCGGAGCCAAAACACTCAGAGAGTACTCAGTGGAAACACGCCTAGCGAGTCTGTTTCAGCACGGAAACTGTAAGAGTTACAGAGAGAAACAAACTGGTACAAAGAGATTTACAGTGGTCAAAAAGAGACTCAAAACATCCTCGAGGGATGCAAAAAGACAGCAAATGACAAAAAAAAGCACAAAATTAATAAAAAGAGATTTATAAAAACTACCAAGAGTTACAAAACGACTACAAAGAGACTCAAAAATCCACAAAGAGACACAAAACAAATACAAAGAGACACACAAAAAGACACAAAATAAGCACAAAGAGACACAAAATGACCATAAAGAGACAAAAAAAAAAAGAGACTAAAATGGGATGCAAAATGATCACAAATACCATGATATAGTGTATACTGTTATTTTTATGTGCATTAATCAATGTGACGCTTTAGGTCTTGGTGAACCCTCAACCTTTATTTTAGATCAGAAGTGTCAAACTCAAATACACAATGGGCCAAAATTTAAAACTTGAATAAAATCGCGGGCCAACATTGAACAAATAAACCTTTTAATATATACCAAACATGTTTTGCTTTAACATTAAATATGGAACCAGCAACGCTTATAAACATACAATATATAACTAAATAGTACAGACATGCAACATCAAATTTCAAATAAAAAACACATCAATGTCATTAATTTATTAAATAAAAATTAAATAGAAATCGTCTTCTTTTTTATTATTATTATCTTTTCTATTTGCATCCTTCTGATTTAAATATCAAAATAAACTGTTTCAACAGGTTAATACATTTAAAAATAAAATAACAATAATAAATCTAGTATTAGCGGTAAATGCGCCGTATAATACTGGCAAATCAGCTTTTATAGTACAATAATTATATAATAATTTGGTATTGCCTTGCGGGCCAAATAAAATTACACTGTGGGCCAAATTTGGCCCGCGGGCCAGTGTTTGACACCCCTGTTTTAGATAGATGATAGATGATTAAAGCAAACAAGTTTTCCATTGCTACTTTGAAATGTTATTTCAAGTATCTAAAATGTTTTAATACAGGAAAAAGTTTTTTGAGCAGCTGAGGGAACAGCTGGTGTTACAGTAAAGTTTCGTTTCATTGTGTCCAGAGACAGAAACACCTCGCAGCAGCCTCCACAGAGACCAGAACCAATATTGTTCTTGTGGGCTGGTTCAAAGCAGTCGACAGCAGCATGGAAATATTTGAGTTTGATCTCTCCGGGAAGTCTTTGATCCTCAAGTTGACCACCTGCATTTTTTAGTTCTGCAAAATAACACATATTTTCACAGCATAGGGAAGCTCTCACCTGAAGAGAAAAGTGTTTTCATTCTTTCATTGCTTCTCCTTGTCGTTTACATTGTTCTTAGAGTCTGAACCTGACAAATGCATTGGAACACTCGACCGATCCTATAAATTCTCCCCACAGAACGCTTTCATCTTGTTTCCCTTTGGTGTTGTAAGTGTTGTGAGTCTGAAAACATCCCCCGGCTTGGACTAACCACCTTCAGGAGGTAGTTTCAAATCGCAATTGGACAGATGCGTCTCAGTCTGAACCGCTCCAAACACTCAGATCGGTTTTGACTGTCTGTGACGTTAGCGCGGTCAGCGCGGAGACGAGGTGTCCACCGGCAGCGGCGCCCGACTCATGCGGGCCCGACGGGGTCCATCCGCCCGGTTTCTCCCCTGGTGCGTCTGAGATGTTCTGCACCTCTACTGGACAGTGATAAGGCCAATATACTGAGGTGACCTGCCTAAGGCTGCGTTCAGACTGCAGGGGAATCTGATTCAAATCAGATTCCTACTCAAATCTGATTTTTAGGACTGACTGTCCACACTGTTTCCAAATTGGATATGGCTCTGTTCAGACTGGGCCACATTATTGACTGATCTGACAGGTTGCCATAGTAACGGCGTCAGAGCGTCTGACATCATCACGACATCAGACGTTATATAATTGCGACAGCGACAAGAGCAACAACAACAAACATGAGGGAGGCAGGTCTCCTCAGTATATTGGCCTTATCACTGTCCAGTAGAGGTGCAGAACAGCTCAGATCACCAGGAGAGAAACCGGGCGGATGGACGCCCCCGTCGGGATGCATGAGTCGGTCGCGGTTGCCGGTGGACACCTCGTCTCTGCGCTGCCGGGCCGGCGCTACGCGTGCCGTGTAGAGTGACGTCACGGACAGTCAAAACCGATCTGAGTGTTTGGAGGTTCAGACTGAGACGCATCTGTCCAAATGCGATCTGAAACTACCTCCTGAAGGTGGTTTCGATCCGGTTCGCAAAAATCGGATTTCATGTGATTTGTTACTGTTCAGACTTCAAAAGAGCCATCCAGTTCCAATCTGGATGGGCTAAAAATCTGATTTTGGCTGGCAGTCTGAACGTGGCCTAAAAATCGTATTTGAGTAGGAATCTGATTTGAATCAGATTTGCCTGCAGTCTGAACGCAGCCCTAGTCTGTGTGTGCAAGCCTGATTGCAGATGGGAGCTGCTGTGCTGGAGCCGGGGCCTCTCAACTGCTGCTCATCTGATCATCACCAACACTACTTAAGATCCTGGGCCACAATCAGTCAGCGCTGGATTATAGACTCTACTTACAGTTAGTCTCTAGCTCTCTACACATTACCTGCCTGTATTCCTGTTTTTGTCCTGCCTTTTTGAGACCTAACCCTTTTTCCTTTTTGCACCCCAGCAACATCCTCCGCCCGGACGCCAGCCTGCCTGCACCTCCAGCCTGATCCCATTCCCTGCCTAGCTTCCTACCCACCTGCATCTGCTGACGCCAGCCTCCCTGCCTTACCACCATTTACAATAAACACCTTTGTTACCTGACCTCTGCCTCCTTCCCTGCTCCTGAGTCCACCAAACCCGGCCCTGACACTATCACTGATGTCATCAAAGTAAATACACGGCCCCGTTATAGTCTTCAAACTCAAATTGTCACAGCAATCTTTTTAATTGTAATCGTACCATTTTTGAGAGATATTGCAATGATGTCAGGCATATATATATATATATATATATATATATATATATATATATAAATAAACTAATAAATAGTAGCAAATAAATAAATAAATAAAAGAGAAGACACTAAGATGCATGAGCAGAAAAATCTCTGAAGATGGTTCAAGTAAAAGCCAAAAGGCATAGAAATTAATAGCCGAGGCAGGTTAGAAGTGAATTAGATAAAATAAATAAAACATAAAATAAAAGTAAATAATAATAATAATAATAATTAAAAAACCTAGATAAAAAAGATAAAAACAATAATAATTAAGAAGTAGAGCATGATAATATATATATATATATATATATATATATATATATATATATATATATATATATATATATAAACTAATAAATAGTAGCAAATAAATAAATAAAAGAGAAGACACTAAGATGCAGAAAAATCTCTAAAAATGGTTCAAGTAAAAGCCAAAAGATATATAAATTAATAGCCGAATCATTTCAGTTGTACATGTATTTTAAGTTCTTGGGAGTTAAATTAACAGCACAACATCATACTTTATAAACTAAAAAAGTAAACGAGTATTTGTGTGGGAGACATAAAGGAGAAGCATCTTTCTACTCCCTCAGCTTTCTCACGGAGCTGACACTGGCTTTGCTGTCACATGCTCCCAAAGCTCAGTCACATGTTCTCACTGCTGTCATCCAACAGCTTCAAGGCCTCCCTGCTGCCTTCAGGGACATCTCGGACATAATTCCTTACAGCAAAGAGTGTCAAGCAGGAATTACTGGACAGTGCTGGAAGCAAAGTTATAATAGTTTTGGATTGTTTCCATTAGTTTTAGTTTTAATTTCGTTGTGATTTTTTGTTTTCAAATTCAGTTTGTTTTAGTTCGTTTTTAGAGTGAGTTTGCTAGTTTAAATTAGCTTTTATCTTTTGGAAAATGCTTAGTTTTAGTTTAGTTTTTAATAGTTTTAGTGTTAGTTTCTTTGTAATGGGGCATTTGTTGGGTGCGAGATTCAATAAGATCACAATAAATGTTGCCTTGATCCATCTCAGCTCCAATAAGTTTATTAAGTCATAAAACTAGATAGATGAAAGAGATTTCATATAAACCAAAAAGGTTTATGTATGAAAAAAGTTGACAAAGATGAAAACGAAGCACATTTTCACTATAATTTTAGTTAGTTTCGTGACCACACAATACAGTTTCAGATAGTTATCTTTCTTTTTTTTAACTCTCGTTTTTATTTTTATTTCAGTTAACAAAAATGTTTTTTTAATCCTAGTTTTTCGTTATTTTGTTATGAATATGAAAGTTACATGAAACAGAAATACTCAAATAAAGTACAAGAAGCTAAAAATTTGGCACAAGTTCAGCAGTTAATGTACATTCCACACCTGTTGAAAGTACAAATACCACACTGTGAAATTACTACACTACAAGTTAAAGTCCTGCATTCAAAAGTAAAAGTAGAAAAGTATCAAAATGTACTTAAAGTACCGGTAACACTTTATATTAGGGAACACATATTTAACATTAATTAGTTGCTTATTAGCATGCAAATAAGTAACATATTGGCTCTTAATGAGTCATTATTAAGTAGTTATTAATGCTTTATTCTGCATGGCCTTATTATACAACCAGTAAGACATTAACTAAGAGTTTTCCCTCAATAACCTCAGAAATATTGCTTATTAGTAGTAAGTACACTGTAAAAAATGTCTGTAGATTTTACGTTGAAAAACTGCTAAACCTTGGCCCAAGCTGTGTTCAGTGGGGGAGGAGACCTGCTGACCCGACTTGTGGATAGGCCTGGGACGATAACAAATTTTGCTGGACGATATATTGTCCCACAAATTATTGCCGATAAACGATATTATTGTCAACATGATAATATATCATAATAATGCACACCCTTTCAAATACAATACACTTTTATTTCTCAGTGTTTTTTACCATTGTAATTGTAATTTTAAGAATGCTTAAATATCCTTAATAAATAAAACAAAAATTTTTTTTTTTTTTTAAAAGGGCAGCATTTATTTTGCGATGTAGCAAACTCCACTTTCTGTGAGCGCACACCGTTTATATTTACTTTGTCGACCAGTGTTGACTGTCGGGACAAACGCTCTGCATCTCCAGGTGCAGTTTTTTTCCCCAGCTGGGAAAACTGGGTCGGGTGGTTCTGCTTTAGATGGGCATGCAAGTTTGTTGTGGTGGCTTTTGTTGTTGCCACCACTTTTGAACAAATTCGGCATACAGGCTCGTCCGTGTGTTGATGGGCTCACCTTTTTCATTCGGTTTGAAACCGACATATTCCCACACCGGGGCTGTGGCATTTGGCTTTGCAATCATCTTTTTATCTCGCGTTGCTCCGCACGAGGCTCACCTGCTGCACTCTGTGTGTAGCCAATGCTAGTGGCCCAGCCTTCCCAACAGAGACAAAGAGACTGGATGACTGACAGGAGGGTTCACTCCGCTCATTCTGCTATGGAACAAAAGCGCCCAGGTGCTGAGATCGAGCACAGAGTGAACCCTCTTGTCATCCAGCCTGCTTGGAGGCAACAGACGAGGAAAACAAAAACGCATGCGCATGGCGATATATCGAGGCCGGCAAAATTATTGAGTTCATTTAATTTATCGTGTGATTAATTGATTTATTGATTATCGGCCCAGGCCTACTTGTGGATGTCGTCAGACGGTGGAAAGAACACTTTGAGGAACTCCTTAATCCAGCCAAAACATCCTCTGTGGAAGTGGCAGAGTCTGAAGACTCAGGGGAAGACTCATCAGTATCCCTGGCAGAAGTCGCAGAGGTAGTTAAGAAGCTGCCCGGCGGCAAGGCGCCAGGGTTGGATGAGATTCGCCCTGAGATGCTGAAGGCTCTGGACACTGTTGACACGCCTCTTCAGTGTCGCGTGGAGGTCTGGGACAGTGCCAGTGGAGTGGCAGACCGGGGTGGTGGTTCCCATTTTCAGGGAGGGGGACCGGAGGGTGTGTTCCCATTACTGTGGAATCGCACTGATCAGCCTCCCCGGGAAAGTCTACTCCAGGAAAGGAGGCTCCGGCCGATTGTCGAACCTCAGATTCAGGAGGAACAATGCGGCTTTCGTCCTGGCCGTGGAACAACGGACCAGCTCTTTACCCTTGCAAGACTGGAGGGGTCATGGGAGTTTGCTCATCCAGTCTACATGTGTTTTGTGGATTTTGAGAAGGCTTACGACCGTGTCCCTCAGGGGGTCTTATGGGGGTTACTGCAGGAATATGGGGTAACGGGCTCGTTGCTGCGAGCTATCCGGTCCCTATATAACCAAAGTGAGAGCTGTGTCCGCATATTCGGCACAACGTCAAACACGTTCCCGGTGGGTGTTGGCCTCCGCCAGGGTTGCCTCTTGTCTCCGATTCTGTTCGTGGTTTTCATGGACAGGATCTCAAGGTGCAGCCGGGGGAGGAAGGGATCTGGTTTGGTGACCTTAGAATTACATCTCTGCTTTTTACAGATGATGTGGTTCTTTTGGCTTCATCAAGCTGGGACCTCCAGCACTCACTGGGGCGGTTTGCAGCTGAGCACCTCCAAGTCTGAGGCCGTGGTTCTCTGCCGGAAAACGGTGGACTGCCCCCTCTGGGTGGGGAGAGAGGTACTGCATCAAGCGAAGGACTTCAAGTATTTCGGGGTCTTGTTCAGCAGTGAAGGTAGAATGGATCGTGAGATGGACAGGCGGTTTGGTGCAGCATCAGCAGTGATGCGGGCGTTGTACTGGACCATCGTGGTGAAGAAGGAGCTGAGCCTGAAGGCAAAACTCTCAATTTACCGGTCCATCTACATTACAACCCTCACTTATGGTCATGAGCTTTGGGTAGTGACCAAAAGAGCAAGATCGCGGATACAAGCGGCTGAAACGAGCTTCCTCCGTAGGGTGGCTGGGCTCAGCCTTAGAGATAGGGTGAGGAGCTCAGACATCTGGAGGGAGCTCGGAGTAGAGACGCTGCTTCTTCGCGTCGAGAGGAGTCAGCTGAGGTGGTTTGGGCATCTGGTAAGGATCCTCCCGGGCGCCTCCCGTTAGAGGTGTTCGTCCAACTGGTAGGAGGCCCCGGGGAAGACCCAGAACACGGTGGAGGGATTATATCTCTCTCCTGGCCTGGGAACGACTCGGGGTCCCCCAGGAGGAGCTGGACGTTGTGGCTGGGGAGAGGGACGTCTGGAATGCCCTGCTTAGCCTGCTGCCCCCGCGACCCAGCCCCGGATAAGCGTAGGAAAATGGATGGATGGATGGACGTTTCTATATTGATTTACCCAAAAAATATATGTGTACATTTTCTACCTCTGTGTAGGAACGTGTGCAAGTAGTTGGGACTAGAAATACAAGTTGATTAAATGTTTTATTATTTTATAAATGTGCACATTTAAATTACATATTGACATAATTTACATGTCTTACTATAGTCGAATGATGCTTTAGTTAGTTAGTTAGCTTCTAATGTTTATAATCACACACATTTACTCAAGATTTATTTTCACAAATAATATATTATTATATACTATTACCAGCAAAAGTCCTTTAAAAATTTAATTCTGTTTTTACCTTTTCTATATTAATTTATCAAAAAATATACATTCTGCTAATTTGCTAAACATTTCTCGCTAGTTGCCAATAGAAATAAGAATTGATTAAATAAAAAACATTATTATTTCATAAATGTGCATATTTAAATGAAAAGCAGTGAGAGGCAGGAAGTATCCAGATGTGGATTTCAGAAAGAGTACAAATAAAAATACTCTATTACAAGCTAAAGTTCTGCATTGAAAATACTATCAGTAAAATGTAGTTAAAGCGTTAAATGCATAAAAATGTGCTTTACACTACTGGTCAAAAGTTTTAGAACACACCAACTTTTCCAGAATTTAATTGAAAATTATGCAGTTTAATGTCTCAGTGTACTCTGAAATTAATGCACATTTGCAACATTTAAAATTCTTTATTAAGCATGATAGTGTTTTGAAAGTAAAAAAAAAGATTCAAAATCACATTTTATGTTGGACTAAAGGACTAAAAAAAGACACAAAATGACAAAAAAAAGACACAAAATGACAAAAAAAAAAGACACAAAATGACCAAAAAAAGACACAAAATGACTTACAAAGACATGAACAGAATTCAAAAATGGACAAAATAGCCCAAGACTCCATAGAGTTAAGTTGTTAACCCATTTCTTGTTCCCTGAAAAAGGCCTACTTGTATAATTCTGAAATGTACATTATTTTTCAGTTTTGGTTAAGCTTACCTTTTTTTATTTACTTCTGGCAGTTCACCACTTACCTTTGTACCCTTTCAAGCTGTTCATTTGACTTGAACTGCTTGAATTTCAATAAAAAACTGGAAAAATTGGGGTGTTCTAAAACTTTTGATCGGTAGTGTACATGAAACCATTGGAATAAAAATATCCACATTTAAATTACATATTGAAATAAGCTACACGTGTCTTACTAGTCAAATGTTGCTTTATTTAAAAATAAAGAAAAAAGACCATCTGTTAGCTTCTCATGTTTTTATTCTGACACGTTCCCTCAGGATTTCATTCATCAACACCGCCCAAAAGACTGTCGGCTGCCCTCTCCACACACTGGACGAACTACAAACACAGCTTTTATCCAACTGCAATAACCACCCTCAATACTGGAAAAAACTATAATATTGCACTGCATTCACATTGATGGCTCAACACACCTGAGATATGTTCTGTACTGTTGTTTGACTTGACTGTGTATTCATGCTGTTTGTTTGTTTTGTTTTTCCTGTGCGACTATGCATGTATGTCTGGGTGTGTTTATGTGTTTGTCTAAACTAGGTATTTTGAATTGTACATATTTTTCTTTTAATATTTATATTTTTATAGACTCTTAAATGTTGCACTTACTGGAGAGCACTTTGAGTTTCGTTGTACATGTGACAATGACAAATAAAGACCTATTCCTATTCCTAATATTATTATTTTCTATAAATATTAATTGCTCGCTAGTTGCAAGTAGAAATACTAGTTGATTAAATAGAAATTATTTCATAAATGTCCATATTTAAATTACATATTGTCCTAAGTTAAATGTGTCTTGTTAGTCAAATGTTGCTTATCAAAACATTAAGAGCATCTGTTAGCTTCTCATGTTTTTATTCTGACACGTTTCTTCAGGATTTAATTCAACAAATAGTATTATTTTCTTATAAATATTAATTGCTCGCTAGTTGCAAATAGAAATACTAGTTGATTAAATAGAAATTATTATTTTATAAATGTCCATATTTAAATTACACATTTTCATAAGTTAAAATGTGTCTTGTTAGTCAAATGTTGCTTATCAAAACATTAAGAGCATCAGTTAGCTTCTAATGTTTATAATCTGACACGTTTTACTAGAAAAAACATTTGTAAAATTGTATATTTTTAAAATACAGTTCAGGCCAAAAGTTTGAACACACCTCATTGAATGCGTTTTTCTTTATTTTCATGACTATTTACATTGTAGATTCTCACTGAAGGCATCAAAACTATGAATGAACACATATGGAATTATGTACTTAACAAAAAAAGTGTGAAATAACTGAAAACATGACTTGTATTTTAGATTCCTTAAAGTAACCACCCTTTGCTTACTAGAATATAAGACATATTTTCAGTTATTTCACACATTTTTGTTAAGTACATAATTCCACATGTGTTCATTAATAGTTTTGATGAATCTACAATGTCAATAGTCATGAAAATAAAGGAAACGCATTGAATGAGAAGGTGTGTCCAACTTTTGGCCTGTACTGTATAAATGTACACATATAAATGTCATACTCAAATGCGTTAAATGTGCCTTGTTATTCAAATGTTGCTTTATGAAAAATAAAAACAATAGGTGACATGTACATGGTGAGGTGGGCTGCAGCTGCTTGTCCAAATTATGCAAATTGTGGCTTTTCCCTCCTCCTCTCTTCGGTACAATTAAAAAATATATAGGATGTATACTCTTCCCGATTTACCTACTCTGTTTACATTGAAACAAGTTCCTTTCTTTGTTAACAAGTTTTCTGAAATGTAATGCTGATGTCCATATTTAAATTACATATTGTCATAAGTTAAAAGTGTCTTGTTAGTCAAATGTTGCTTATCAAAACATTAAGAGCATCAGTTAGCTTCTGATGTTTATAATCCGACACGTTTTACTAAAAAACACATTTGTAAAACTGCATATTTTTTAAATATAAATGTACACATTTAAATGCGTTAAATGTGCCTTGTTATTCAAATGTTGCTTTATGAAAAATAAAAAGAATAGGTCACATGTACGTGGTGAGGTGGGCTGCAGCTGCTTGTCCAAATTATGCAAATTGTGGCTTTTCCCTCCTCCTCTCCTCGTTGTGAGTGCCTCAGATTTCCGACAGCTCGTGAAGGAGACACAAGCCACATCCATCAGCCTCACATTTAGTTACCCGAAGAGACCCGGAGAGGACCGAGCGGCACCAGGCAGCACCAGGCAGCCGAACAGGAACAGGAACAGGATAAAACACTGTGAGTGACTTCCACACGGTTTAAGGCTGGTTGAGGTGTTTTTAGCGGCCGGGCGGAGGTGAAGCATGTCCGGCAGCCGCAGGCTCCAGTTTCCGGGTTTGCTGTCTTTGTGCACACGGCACCGGGCTGGTGCAGGGCGCATAAAACCAACGTGTTACTGTTTACCTCCAGTGTGTGTGTGTGTGTGTTTCAGATGAAACTCAGACACGCATGGCCGCTTTTTATGGCTTGTTTTTATATTTTTATGGCAGGATGTTGTTGTAAACTTGAGGCGGAGGCTCGGCGGCACCGCAAGGCCCGAGCCGGGGCCGCAGATGCCGTCTGTCAGCAGCATCCTGCGGGATGTTTAACCGAATCACCGCTGTTAGCACGGCGGCTAACTCCGCTAAATGTCTGTTATTAACAGGAGAACTGAGGAAACTTCCACCATGTTAGTATCAGTGAAGTGTTCCCTGAATAACTCACATTATACGTTTCCATCCACTGCTGCTAATAACGATGATTAGCTGTTTTTTTTTTTGCCAAGCAAGCTATGTGACGGTCTAGTCCAGACTCCATTAAAAAAAAACCTAAATTTATAATCTCTTCCCATCAGAGCACGAATACCTTCACAACATTAATAAAATAAAATAGCAAACAATTATTTAGAAGCTGTCCTTCAGTTCGGCTAAAGAGTTGACCCTGCAGGTGAAGACTAATACACAATAATATTATATACAATATCATAATACAATGATGTAAAAAATGGTTATATTTCCCCCTCTCTAATGAGGAAAATATAAACCTCAAAAATGTTTTTTAATTAAAAAAAAAAACGTTTAAAAAAAAAAAATTAAAGTAATAGGTTTTAGTTTTTCACAGTTAAAATTAGGGCTGGGCGATATGGACCAAAAGTCATACCCCGGTATATTTAGGCAGAATATCGATATATGATATATATCCTGATATTTTTATCGCAAAGAGAGCAAATGTTCAATCAAAGTCAAAGCCAAATATGACATGTCACAAGTAGTTTTATTGAAACTGTTTATTTAAGTGAACATAAATACTGTATAACAGGAGTACCTTTTTAAAAAAAAAAAAAAAAAATCAAAGCTCCATAAAGTGCACATTTAAATAAAAAATATATTAAATAAAATAGCCTATGAAATAAAATAGGCCAATCTTTTTCTGAAATAAATATATTTATTTGAGAAAAGAATAACGAACATCACAAAAGAACTAAATATGACAAACCCTAGTAAGGGCAGCATTTATATATACAGCAGCTTGTCTGGATCAATCCAATCCAATCCCCTTTATTTATATAGCACAATTTTAGCAAACACAAGGTTTCCAAAGTGCTGCACAAACAATAAATAGATAACACAATACAAAGACATGTAGTAAACAATAGAACAGTAAGATGCAATAAGATAAAATAAATTAAAAATGGGATAAATAAAATAAAATGTAAAATGAACAGAAATGTGACCATTGATAAAGCCAGGTTTAAATTCTTGTTTATTTATTTATTTGAAAAATTAGAGTCAGAGGTTTCCAGACAGATATTTCTTCTTTAATTTTTTTTTAATAAGAAGTATAATGTAATCGTTTGTATTGACCTTGAACACTGACTTTTTGTTTTTTTTGTTAGATTGGGGGGCTTTGTTATGTCTCTATACTGTTGGTATATTATATGTTTATATTTGTACACATTACACGTATAAAACTGAAAATAAAATATTTTTTTAAAAAAAGAAGTAGAGCCGTATCACATTTTAGAGGTGAAATATTCACTTTTATGGCAGCCAATATTTTGTTATTTTAATATATATATATATATATATATTGTTTTTTTAGCTGTAATAAAAATATAATGTAATACATATTAAATTATAAATACTATTTGTTCTATGTGGATTGTAATTTTTGCACTGATATGATTCTGCAGAGTAGTTAGAAGACTGCTTTGCTTAACAAATAACATTATTAAAGAATATTATGTATTATTACATTTTATAACATCCAATGTAACACATTGTCAACCAATTTAAAAAAATGATAATTAATAAAATAACACCAGCGCTGTTTGTTCAGTGTCAGTCAATTTGCTGACCATTTAAATAAACATAAAATTAAGATTTACGCTGATGTTTAAATCCGGCTGAAGTGAATATTTCTTTGTCAAAGTATGAGATAAAAAACACATTTTAAGAAAACCGCCTTTTAAACAACACATGTTTAAATATTTTATATATATATTAAAAATAAAGAGTTAAAAACAGAATAAAGACAGATTATCAGAAAACACTGTTAACAGGCATTAAAATATGATCATTTTCGGCATGTTTTTATGAATAAAATGTCTAAATCTGACTGTAAATGAAATATGAACTCTGTAAAAACCTTCAGAATATAGATTTAGAAAGTAATTTAGAGAAAACCGCCTTGTACACACGCGTACTGTAAAGTTCTTTACATTGTCAAGACATTACAGGTGATCAGGTTAAACATTTTAACTAACAGATATTATCATGAAATGTCCTCGGCTGATTATTTACATTAACACAATTATATTCTCAACTAGAAGATTTCCTCTGGGGAAATTTTGAAAGGGCCACGGGCGCTACTGCCGGTGTGTGTACACTATGATGAGATTCTTCAGAGATTTCAAACTATGCCCTTTAACCTCAAAATATGTGTGTGTGTGTGTGTGTGTGTGTGTGTGTGTGTGTAATTAAAATCACATAAAGTTACTGTGTGTGTGTGCGCGCGTGCGCATGCATGCATGTGTTTGAAACATGTGTATGCATGTGTGAGGAGTGTGCTTGCTTACGCGCGTGTGTGTGTATCTGTAGCTGTCATCACATCAAAGATCAAAGGCAATCAGATCAAAGCAATCAAGATAATTAACTGACACCTGTTAATGAAAGAATGACAGCAGCCAGAGGTGGACTGGAATTTCTGGCCTCGAACAGAAAGCATTTTTGGCAAAACCATAATACCTATCATTGATCCGACTTCACTTTGAGGGTCCTGAGTTCTTCCTGAACGTCTACATATGGTTTTTTTAAGAAAAATAAAAAAATAGCTTTGTTTGAGCGATCTAAAAAAACTGTTCCATCTTCCTTCTTTCCGAAATCTTCCTGCGTTTTTAATATGGGACCCAATGAGGCTGTTGGTGGTGTTGGTTAGGGTTACGCCCAAACTATAACTCTGACAGCTTTACCAGAGGATTGTGAGTGAGAAGACAAATTTTCCTACGTTTCTATGTATAAGTTATTTCTGTAGAGTGGTATTTGCGGCCTGGAGCGCAGTTTTCAAATTTATTTTTTGACAATTTTTTCTCTCCGTCTACACTCTGGCGATGATGTCACACACTGTGACACGAACATTCCGTGCAATACACACCCATTATAATCTCAGAATTTCTCCAAAAATGATCATGGTCATTGAACAGGGATTGATAAAAAACTATATGACCTATCGAAACGTGGATTAATACACTGATACACAAGACTTATGTCTACTGTTTAAAGATTAAATGGAGTCTCTAGGTGAAATTATTCCGGAGAAGTAGACGTTTAAAAATCTCCAATTATTGTTCTTTTTCGCTAATTTTTTGTCGCCCGTCCCATTCATTTCAATGCAAAATTTTGGGCAGTTTTTCGCGACTTACGTTGCGAAAAATTCGTATTCTGTAGAGAAAAGTAATAGCACACCGATCCCGATTAAACCGCACGTTTTGATATAATTTGTCCTGCAACTCTTCAAGTTGTAGGACTAGTAGCGGGACGAAATTGCGTCCGGAAGAGGAAGAAGAAGAATTCCACAGTATAACAGTAGTGCAGCACTGTTCCCTACAGCTATTGCTGTATGGGACCAGTGCTCGGTGCGATTGCCCCGAGGCCCTAATTATAAGTTCTCTGAAATGTTTTAAAATGCAGATGAAGCATTATCTCATGCTAATTTGGTGAATTTAGGATAAGTCGTAGAACAAACACCTTAATATGTATGCTGGATGTTTTCTTTGAACTGGTCTGGAAATAAACATGTATATACAAGAGCAAATTATACCAAAATCTCTAAATAAACAGTCAAACACATCAGCTAACATTGTTAGCTGTGGTTTATTTCCTATTTTTGGCTGGTAGAGTGTAATTGGAAACGTATGATCTCATGGTTTTAGTGCCGTTTGTGATCCACATCCAGAATAAACCATAATCCCTTAAAAGGTCTTCTGTCTGTCCCAACCGACACATGCTGTCATTGTGTTTCCTATTGTGTAAATGTGACTAAAGCAAGGAGGAGTACTCACAACTGCTTACAAAGTGCCAAAACCACAGTGTAGAATTACTCACTGTTACAATATGCAAACGTACAGTGCCAAAAGTAGCAGTAATCATTATGTAAAAACTCCAAATAATGTGTTGGATTGTCATTTAAAAGATGGAGCTCATTTTAACCGCACCAAAATGTTTAAAAAGTGTGTTTTCTGTCTTGAAAGAGTTTGAACTTTGACGTTTTTATGTTCTAAATCTTTGCAATAAATTATTTTCATCATTCAGTATTCCAGGTTTTCCTCAGTTAGTTTGTTTTTGATCATCATACATCCTAATTTTATGTTTTCCTTTGTTCATTTTTTAATAAAATCCCTTTTTGTGTAACTACTGTAATGCACAACATGGGTCAAAACCGACCCATATCCATTTTTAGGATAAAGCAAGTAGCTTGCTAGGCTAATACTTAGCTAACTTCTTGGCTAAGTATTAAGCTAAGTAGCTTGCTAAGCTAACTACTTAGCTAACTTCTTGGCAAAAGTAGCTTGTTAAGCTAAATACTTAGCTAACTTCTTGGCTAAGTAGTTAGCTTAGCAAGTTACATTACATTACATTACATGTCATTTAGCAGACGCTTTTGTCCAAAGCGACTTACAATAAGTGCATTCAACCTGATGGTACTAGACATAGACCATAGGAATCGAGTAAGTACACAACTTTAAGAGCTAACTGTCATCGCTAAAGGAGTGCTATATGTTAAAGAAGAAAAGAAGAGAAAAGAATAAGATTTTTTTTTTTTTTTTTTTAGTATATCTGTTAGGTGACCATGACTTAACCGAGGTATTGTTGGAAGAGTCTGAGGTCCTGATGTCGGTAGGGAGCTCATTCCACCATTTGGGAGCCAAGACAGAGAAAAGTCTGGAAGTGGTTTTGAGGCGGGTTGACCCACGCAGGGTGGGAGTCGTCAGCTGTTTGTCTGATGCAGAGCGGAGAGGACGAGAGTTTGACAAGGTCCTGGATGTAAGTAGGACCTGAACCGTTAGCAGCGGAGTACGCCAGAGCTAGAGTCTTGAAGCGTATCCGCGCAGCCAACGGTAGCCAGTGGAGGGAGCGGAGGAGGGGTGTTGTGTGTGAAAATTTGGGAAGACTGAAGACCAATCGAGCAGCTGCATTCTGGATGAGTTGTGGAGGTCGGATGGCTTTGGCAGGCAGACCTGCCATGAGGGAGTTGCAGTAGTCCAGGCGTGAGATGACCAGCGCCTGGACCAGGACCTGAGCTGCCTTCTGAGTGAGAAACGGGCGGATTCTCCTGATGTTATGCAGCAGGAATCTGCAAGATCTGGTGGTGGCGGTGATGTTTGTGGAGAGGGACAGTTGGTTGTCAAGAGTTACGCCAAGGTTTTTGGCGGTTTCTGTGGAGACAACCACTGTGTTCTGGACAGTGATGTGGAGGTCAGTGGTGGGGGAGCCCTTCCCTGGGAGGTAGAGTAGCTCAGTCTTTCCCAGGTTGAGTTTGAGGTGGTGCGAGGACATCCACTGGGAGATGTCGGCCAGACATGCAGAGATACGTGCTGCTGCATGTGTTTCAGACTGGGGAAATGAGAAGATTAGCTGGGTGTCGTCGGCATAGCAAGTTAGCTATGTAATAATACAAAAACGTTTTTTCTTCATAAAGTATGACAAGCAAAATGGAAATAGTGATTTGTTGTGATCAAAAACAAGATATTTAAAGAATACTTGGAATATTCAATCATAAAATAAGTTGATATCAAAAGATAGAGCACAGAAACATAAAGCAGCATTAAATAACATGGGGAATGAATGAGGGTCATTTTAGACCATGTTGTGCATTAGAAGGGGGGTCAATATGTTGTGCATCAAAGGGTTAAAAATTTGATATTTTTGTCAAGTCAGTGTCAATGCCAGTGTTCCTCCCCTCCAGAGCTTTGCTTAACCCTCTGAACCCAACCGAAACAATGAAAAGTAACGGAAAGGTCACATTTATTGACGGAATTTGCACTTTCCGACGGTCCTTGAACGGATAATTGGTTAGGAAAGTTTATGTTATTAAATTGTGACCAAAAGAAGCTTTAAATAGTGATATTTTTTGTCAAAATCACTTTTTTCTACATTTAAAATGTGTTTACACAGAGGAGAGGAGAGGACAGGAGAGGCTGTTTACACAGAGCAGAGAGGAGAGGCTGTTTACACAGAGCAGAGAGGAGAGGACAGGAGAGGCTGTTTACACAAAGCAGAGAGGAGAGGACAGGAGAGGCTGTTTACACAGAGCTGAGAGGAGAGGACAGGAGAGGCTGTTTACACAGAGCAGAGAGGAGAGGACAGGAGAGGCTGTTTACACAAAGCAGAGAGGAGAGGACAGGAGAGGCTGTTTACACAAAGCAGAGAGGAGAGGACAGGAGAGGCTGTTTACACAGAGCGGAGAGGACAGGAGAGGCTGTTTACACAGAGCAGACAGGAGAGGCTGTTTACACAGAGCAGAGAGGAGAGGACAGGAGAGGCTGTTTACACAAAGCAGAGAGGAGAGGACAGGAGAGTCTGTTTACACAGAGCTGAGCGGAGAGGACAGGAGAGGCTGTTTACACAGAGCAGAGTTCAGGAAGAACTCAAAGTGAAGTCGGATCAATGATGGGTTTTATGGTTTTGCCAAAAATGCTTTCTGTTCGAGGCCAGAAATTCCAGTCTGTCCACTTTCCAGTACTCTCACTCTTCTGGAAGACACAGCAAGATGTATGCTACACACACACACACACACACACACACACACACAAACGCACACACACACACACACACACACACATCACAACTTTATGTAATTTTAGTTACACACACACTCCTCCAGATGCACATGTTTAACACACACACGTACACACACACACACACACACACACACACACACACACACAAAAACATCCACCGGTAACTTTATGTGATTTTAGTTACACACACACTCCTCCAGATACACATGTTTCTCAAACACACACACATACTGTTAGAAAAATTGCATGAGGAAACCTTGAAAATTGATAATCTGTCACCGACAGAAAAAATCTGTCACCAACAGAAAAAACCTCACCATTTTTCTGCGCATTCTTTGATGGGGAAATGAAGAGCTGGAGAACGTCCAAGTTTCTCAGTTTAACAAAAGTTTTATTACAATACGTCAAAAAATGTGCACTTTACAGAGATCTCTGGGTTCAACCTTAACTCATGTCCCTGAATACAAACAGACGTGTTTTCAGTTCGTGAAGTCTGAACCCCGTCTCCCTCCCTGGAACCCATTAAAATAACCTTACAATTGTTTACAAAACATGCTGGTTGATTTCTTCCAGGAAGTCCCGCCTTCATGATCGCTGATTCGCCAGTCTTCTTTCATACCGTCACACATCAGGCCACCTGGGCAAAACAATCCCTGCTACCCAGGACAAGGCCTTTTGGCCTGCTAACAAACTTGTTAGCACAAACATTTTTCCTTGTTATGACTTACAGACATTTTCACACGGGACTTTCACTTGGCCTTCGGTGGCCCTCCTCTCCAGACACACATACACACACAGCAAAAACTCTGCATCAATATATCTGGATGTCATTCTTTGTGAGTTATAGAATCTTAATCAGTTTAAGCAAATGGA
Source organism: Centropristis striata (assembly GCF_030273125.1). Lineage (NCBI taxonomy): Eukaryota > Metazoa > Chordata > Actinopteri > Perciformes > Serranidae > Centropristis > Centropristis striata. Next base: position 24,158,825 of record NC_081527.1, on the reverse strand, counting down.
ATATATGTAATTAAAGTAATCATAGTTTTCTACATCAATATTAACACACAAACACAATCAATCAAATCATATTGTCTGACTTAATATAAATGCATAGAGATATTTATTACAGTCAAGGTTTGACCTTTGATAGTGACCTGCGTCGGAACAGAGAACAGAGAAATAAAGCATAAAATCATTTACCAATATAGAAAATAATCAATTATTTTAACAATTCCCTCTTTTGGCCTAACATTCATTAGGCCAACTCAAACAAAATTATGAATAGTAGCAATATCAGTGAGCAGCAAAGCATTTCAGAGTGGATTAATGTCATTTGATATGGGGAAAGGGATTTACCTTGGTTACCATGGAGATGCAAAACACAGACAGAACAGATATGAGAAATACACACAACACACAACACCACTATGCTTGTGTCATCAATATGTCAATTTCTGTACATAATATAGTAATATTACCACCGTCCACTCTCCCCCTCGGCTCCAGGTGACAGAACAGGAAGCACTATAAAGAGAGACAGCAGAGCCAAACAGAACAACACAGCCAAAACAATCTTTCTGTACCCATTTATCAAAAAAAAATTTTTTGCAGTATATAATGTCAAAAACAATTGATTATATGAATATGATTTTTTTCATGAATGTATGATTCTCACAGCTCTTTTTTAACCTGATATGGACTTGCCCAACGTGGTTCTGTCCACTTCCTGTTGATGACCTTCAGCCACACACACACACTCTCGGAGGGTCTTTCACCCTGCCAGAGCTTTTCTCTGTCTGGAGCTGTCATGTCTCCTGGACCTGTGTGGACAGGAGGCTTCCAGTGCAGTTAATGTACAGCAAAAGGACACATGATCCAACTGTGGTAAATCCAGGGGCACCCCCCTTTCACCCACAGTGGCTGGCCCTTTAAAACATTTACTGTAGAATAGTGAAGCACACTCAGTGGAAATGAAACCAAAATGTAACAAAATATCTCAGTACACTGATAACTGAATCAGTATCGGAAAATAAATTGCAAGAAATGTTGGGGCAAGAATATAAATTCAGGCAGATTGTGAGTTCAAACATCCAAAAAAAAAATATTTTTTTAATTACATACAGTTCGTAGCAAGCAAGTTGCCCAATCTTTTCTTCTCTTGTCAACACATACTAATACCTTCTTTTTTGTCTCTCTTCCCCTACGTACTCTTTTCCATCTATTACACTCACTTGATTTCAACCACCTGTCATCTATCTTTTAGCAAGATATCACATCAACTTACACAGTAAGTTGAGCAACTTTCGTTAACAATCTATATCAGTTCCAAAACATAACTTTGACCAATGGGGTAAAAACAGACTGCATTTAAAACGGCTGCAATTTGCTATATAAATATATATTTGCAATATAATGAATGGACAAAATTTAAACATGCTGACGGGACTTCTTCTCAAACATTTTTATATTTAAAGTTACTTAAACAACTGCCTCAAAATCAAGGACACATTTATATTGAATACATTTTATCAAATATATTAAGTAAAACAAAGTGACTACAGAACAAGTCAATTAATCACCTTTGACTTTGTAAAAATAAAATACAATAAAAACTGAGCAGGTAAAATTTTAACCAAAATAGAAACTGGCAAAGCTGTTTTACTGGACATGAATATTTCATTAGATTGTGCAGGTGTCCCAATTATTTTGTACTTATTACAGATCTGGAATAGTACTTTTTAAATATGTAGTGAAAACTTATCACCCTCTTTCAACATTCATTACAGAAATCACACACTCAGACACGCTCAAAAACGTTTCACTCACACAGACATGCTCAAAACAACTTCTGGGGGAAGGTCAAGACAGAAACAGTCTCTTAAACTTTGAGCAGTGGTGTAAGGATTATTCATACCCTTATTTAAATGGAAAAACAACCAAACAAACAAACAAAAACAAATTTTTTTACAAGTACTGCATTAAAATTTGTACTAACAGTAAATTAAAGATGTATCTCCAGCAAAAGGAATTTAAAGTAAGACTTAGTATATTTTTAAAAGAAAAATATCCAAATTTTGAGTACAAGCAGGGTAGTGACTGGCCTTGACCAGTGTGTGGATACTTCCACCTATATTTTTGTATGTATAAAACATAGTAATGTAGTATTTAAACTTATTATCACCATTATTAACCTACACCACCTGATACCATCCCCCACACACACACCCACGCAGCACACACTTTTCATCTCACACACCTATTTTCATCCCTATATTGAGTGAAGACATGCTCTTTAAATTTGACTTTGAAGTGTTTAATTCTTCACACATCCCATTCCAAATTTTTACTCCACTGAATGAAATGCAGAACCTTTTTTTCTATGATATATATGTTCAGATAAATTACTTTGCAACCCATGCTGAGTCAGAGATTGTATTGGACGCATTGCCCCGTGTTATGAACCAGACTGAGAAGCTTCTACAACATTTAAAAGAAATGTTGCGCTCAGACACTTGGAGTTAACTCAGTTCGCACACAGTTTTAAATACAATCTTGACAGAGTCATCAATTATTAAAACAAACCTCCCACAATACCCACAGACATTTCTCAGAGTAGACACACAAGACGTGTAATCTTTAAATTCACTCTATGAGAAAAGACCCAGCCCATACATTTCAATCCTTCATTAATCACTCTGACTGATTATTATATAAACACACATGTTAATAAAACTTCTTGATTAGAACAGTCTTAATTCAAACATTTTGATTGGAATATTGATTGGAGAAATACAGCGAGACACTTTGCCTCCTGATTTTTGGCCGGATTTTCTAAAAAGAAAATCCCCCTTTAAAATCAACACAGAGAACCGTATTCTCTGTCTTCAGGCTGGATTAAAATCACGTAATCCACCTTTTCTGCAGTTTATACAGCGGACTCCAACCGCGGATCCCTGTTTTCGGCGAGACACCCCGGTCCCCCTTTACATCAAAAAGGCCTTACAGCGGGACCGTTATCCCCTGTCTTCGAGCTGGACAGTCGTATGCCCCCTCTTTCTTCTATTTTTATTTTATTCTATTTTAATTTTTAATTAAAATAAAATGTTTTTATTATTTGTTTTATTTATTTTTTTATTATTTTTATTATTTTTTATAAGTCAATAAATCTTCTTGACGTATTGTATTTCTAACTATGACATCTGTTTTCTATTGACAACAACTCAATTTTGCAATTAGGCCAATTTGCACAGATTTTATTAAAAAGGTTTGTGCTCACCTTCCTTTTTTAGGGTACCCTGCTGTTGTCAACAAAGTCTGGATGTCAGTGGTATCAGCAATAATTCAGGCTGTTATCTATTTCCAAAGAGAATTACAGGTTAAATTTCAGATCAAGCATATATAAAAAATTAATTTTAATACTCACGTCCTCCAGCTTCCATTCCCCATCACGTCGGGGTCACCATTTGTTAGAAAAATTGCATGAGGAAACCTTGAAAATTGATAATCTGTCACCGACAGAAAAAATCTGTCACCAACAGAAAAAACCTCACCATTTTTCTGCGCATTCTTTGATGGGGAAATGAAGAGCTGGAGAACGTCCAAGTTTCTCAGTTTAACAAAAGTTTTATTACAATACGTCAAAAAATGTGCACTTTACAGAGATCTCTGGGTTCAACCTTAACTCATGTCCCTGAATACAAACAGACGTGTTTTCAGTTCGTGAAGTCTGAACCCCGTCTCCCTCCCTGGAACCCATTAAAATAACCTTACAATTGTTTACAAAACATGCTGGTTGATTTCTTCCAGGAAGTCCCGCCTTCATGATCGCTGATTCGCCAGTCTTCTTTCATACCGTCACACATCAGGCCACCTGGGCAAAACAATCCCTGCTACCCAGGACAAGGCCTTTTGGCCTGCTAACAAACTTGTTAGCACAAACATTTTTCCTTGTTATGACTTACAGACATTTTCACACGGGACTTTCACTTGGCCTTCGGTGGCCCTCCTCTCCAGACACACATACACACACAGCAAAAACTCTGCATCAATATATCTGGATGTCATTCTTTGTGAGTTATAGAATCTTAATCAGTTTAAGCAAATGGAATATATGTAATTAAAGTAATCATAGTTTTCTACATCAATATTAACACACAAACACAATCAATCAAATCATATTGTCTGACTTAATATAAATGCATAGAGATATTTATTACAGTCAAGGTTTGACCTTTGATAGTGACCTGCGTCGGAACAGAGAACAGAGAAATAAAGCATAAAATCATTTACCAATATAGAAAATAATCAATTATTTTAACAATACACACACACACACACACACACACACACACCGGCAGTAGCCCCCCAGTGGCCCTTTCAGAATTCTAGTTATGATTATTTTTCTCAGGACGGTGTAGAAGAAAACAATATCATATTTCACTTCCCGCCTCACAGTCTGAGTCCACAAGTTTCTATTTATTCTGGAGATTAATTGATTATGAAAAGTCATTTTTTTCACGCAAAATATTGCCTTGTCTGAGTTCTGAGGATTTGTTGCTTTCCTTCTCTGGGCTTTGGATCGTTAGACAAAACAAACAACATGACAAAGTCTTTGCGGCTTCAGGAAACATTGTTACTCAACTCAAATATGACTATGACATGATTCATCAAAACTAACAGTGTTTTTTTTTTGGAGCTTGTTTGTGGTGTTATTTTTATATGATCCATGGATTCTCTCCGATTATTTATCAGTTGAATCCGCAGTAGAAACATATATCCAGTCATAGCCCTGATAACGGCCAGTTAAAAGCAGCATGAACCAAACTCCATGGACAAATTATCTAATTTTAGTTTTGATACATGCTTTGAATGTAACAATAAACTAAGTGTAAATAAAATATAATTGTCTTGTCCTGTAAAATCCAATAAAGTTGCACAAAACAATGATTTTTGTGAAATGAGGATTTTTGTAAAAAAAAAAAAAAAAAAAAAGTATTATTTTCCTTAATTATATCTTTTTTCCTCACCTCTAATAAGGCAAAAAAAAATAGTGTTTCAATAAACAGGTTTTAGTTTTCAGAGTAAAAAAAACAATTTCCTTCCAAAATTATTATTATTATTATTATTTTTAAAAACATTCAGTAGATTCAGCCTGCTGCTGTTAACAGACAAATGGGTTAAATTATCTCAATGTCAACATAGAAAATGCAGAAACAACATTTCTAAGGCTGCAAATAAAGTACATTTTCTTTACTGATTAATTTACCAATTACTTTTTGGATTTATTATTTACATTCTGTCAAGTTGAATCTTTGAATCTTCGAGTCTCTTTTTGTTCAACCAAGACTCCAAAACCCACCGATAATTATTTAGTTTTCAGTAATATGAAACAGAAAGTTAAAAGAAAAAAGTTTTCTAAAGAAAACGGCTAAAAGAATAAACTATAAAGTGGGATTTTCAAAATAACCCATAAGAACCCATGGTGACACCTTTGTAACAACCACTTTAAATCTTCTGGAATCTAAGATTAAACCCATTTAACAATTCTAACCCATTAATAGTTTGTCCTGTATTGCATTTAACTTGTTCTGACCATATTCCCTGTCAGAATTTCGAAATACACTACTGGTCAAAAGTTTTAGAACACCCCAATTTTTCCAGTTTTTCATTGAAATTCAAGCAGTTCAAGTCAAATGAACAGCTTGAAAGGGTACAAAGGTAAGTGGTGAACTGCCAGAGGTAAATAAAAAAAGGTAAGCTTAACCAAAACTGAAAAATAATGTACATTTCAGAATTATACAAGTAGGCCTTTTTCAGGGAACAAGAAATGGGTTAACAACTTAACTCTATGGAGTCTTGGGCTATTTTGTCCATTTTTGAATTCTTTTCATGTCTTTGTAAGTCATTTTGTGTCTTTTTTTGGTCACTTTGTGTCTTTTTTTAGTCATTTTGTGTCTTTTTTTGGTCATTTTGTGTCTTTTGGTGTCTTTTTTTTGTCATTTTGTGTCTTTTTTTTAGTCATTTTGTGTCTTTTTTTTAGTCATTTTGTGTCTTTTTTTTGTCATTTTGTGTCTTTTTTTTGGTCATTTTGTGTCTTTTTTAAGTCATTTTGTGTCTTTTGGTGTCTTTTTTGGTCATTTTGTGTCTTTTTTTTAGTCCTTTAGTCCAACATAAAATGTGATTTTGAATCTTTTTTTTACTTTCATGCTCAATAAAGAATTTTAAATGTTGCAAATGTGCATTAATTTCAGAGTACACTGAGACATTAAACTGCATCATTTTCAATTAAATTCTGGAAAAGTTGGTGTGTTCTAAAACTTTTGACCAGTAGTGTACATATAGAATTAGTTGCTGAATAATTGAAAGTAGTAGTTTAACAGTTCTCCTCACCTGTTTCCCGGCAGAGACGATGTTGGCGCTGATGCTGATGTTGCTCCTCGCCGTCAGTCGGTCTGGCGGCGACGGGTCGGCCCGCCCGGACTGCAGCCCGTCCACCACAGAGAGCAGCGGCGTGGTGCATTTACTGTCCGCCGTGGTCGACGCGCAAAAAGCCGAGCAGAGCCAGAAGCAACACCTGGAGGCTCTGTTCAACAGGTGAGCTTGTCACTGTTGATGCTCATTCTATAAATTAGATAGAAATTGATGTATTCTGTTTTTATTGACAGTGTTCCAATTTTCTATTTTAAATCTGGGTTGCAGGTTTTTGTTTTTTTTTTACTTTTCTGACAATTTAAACAGTTCATGGTAAATAAAAATTTAAATTTAAATTTTATATATATATATATATATATATATAATTTAAATTATATATATCGGGATATGACTTTTGGTCCATATCGCCCAGCCCTAGTTTTAACTGTGAAAAACTAAAACCTATTACTTTAATTTTTTTTTTTATTAATAATTTTTTTTAATAAAAAAAAAAATAGTAAAATAGGTTAGGTAATAGGTTTTAGTTTTTCACAGTTAAAATTAGGGCTGGGCGATATCTATATATATATATATATATATATATATATATATATATATATATAAATATTATTGTTTTATTATTAAAATGATAAAATTTAATTTAAAAAATGTGTGTTGTAGCTTTAAATCCAATAAAGTTGCACAATATCATAATACAATGATGTAAAAAATGTTTATATTTCCCCCTCTCTAATGAGGAAAATATGAACCTCAAAAATGTTTTTTAATTAAAAAAAACTTTTTAATAAAAAAAAATTAAAGTAATAGGTTTTAGTTTTTTTTAACTTTTCTGACAATTTAAACAGTTTATTGTAAATAAAAATGTAAATTTAAATTATTTATATATATATATATATATATATATTATTGTTTTATTATTAAAATGATAAAATTGTATTTAAAAAATGTGTGTTGTAGCTTTAAATCCAATAAAGTTGCACAATATTATAATACAATGATGTAAAAAATGTTTATATTTCCCCCTCTCTAATGAGGAAAATATAAACCCCAAAAGTGTTTTTTAATTAAAAAAAAAAATTTAATAAAAAAAAAAATTAAAGTAATAGGTTTAAGTTTTTGACAGTTAAAATTAGGGCTGGGCGATATGGACCAAAAGTCATATCCCGATATGTTTAGGCAGAATATTGATGTACGATATATATTCCGATATTTTTATCACGAAGTGAGGGCAAAAGTAGTTTTATTGAAACTGTTTATTTAATTGAACAAAAATACTTTATAAAGGGAGTACCATTTTTTTAATTAAAGCTCCATAAAGTGCACAGTTAAATTAAAAAATATCTTAAATAAAAATAGCCTACGATAAAGATTAGGCCAATCTTTTTATGAAATAAATATATTTATATGAGAAAAGAATGACTATCATTACAAAAGAACTAAATATGACAATATGACTTAGTAAGGGCTGCATTTATATATAAAGAGAGAATTTTTTTTAACTATATTGATAAATGTGATATAGTCTAATTCCATATCACATTTAAAAATATATCGATATATCGCCCAGCCCTAGTTAAAATAACAATTTCCTCCCAAAAACTCTATTAAGTCTTTTTTTTTAAATGGTAATGCCATGAATAAATGTTTAGCCAGTGAAATATAAGTGTTTTTTTAACATAAATGGCTGGTAATAAATATTGGAGGAGAAGTTGGCGTGAAAGTTAGAATTGTTCTAATAGCACAGGGGTGTCAAACTCAAATACACAATGGGCCAAAATGTAAAACTTGAATAAAATGGCCGGCCAACATTGAACAAATAAACCTTTTAATATATGCCAAACATGTTTTGCTTTAACATTAAATATGGAACCAGCAATGCTTATAAACATACAATATATAACTAAATAGTGCAGACATGCAAAATCAAATTTCAAATAAAAAACACATCAATGTCATTAATTTATTAAATAAAAAATAAATAAAAATCGTATGCCTCTTTTCTATTTGCATCCTTCTGATTTAAATATCAAAATAAACTTTTTCAACACGTTAATAAATTCTGCCTTTCTTTTCACCATTTTTGGGAAGGGGTAGCTGGGAGACAGCTCTAGCTTGAGGTTGCTATGACGACTGTCACAGAGGAGCGTTTCTGGGTCCTGTCCTGATTGATGCGCCAAAACAACAGCAGGGCATTGTGGGATTTGTAGTATTAGCGGTAAATGCGCCGTATAATACCGGCGGGTCAGCTTTTATAGTACAATAATAAGATAATAATTTAGTATTGCCTCGCGGGCCAAATAAAATTACACTGCGGGCCAAATTTGGCCCGCAGGCCAGAGTTTGACACCCCTGAAATAGCAGATAATGAATGATTGATGATTATTGTCCGTGATGTTGTGTAACTGGACAGATATGGAGAAAACGGCACCATCTCTCTGGCTGGTTTAAAGCGCCTCTTAGAGAATGTGGGGCTGGATAGCTTCAGGAATATCACGGTGCAACATCACGAGCAACCAGGCCACCACCACCACCACGACGATCACCACCATCATCATCATCATCATCATCATCACCATGACGACAACAACTCGCATCACCAGAAACGCACCACGCCCTCACAGCCGAGAAAGTTCCCAAAGATGAACAAAGATCAAGACGGCCACCACGACCTGCACGACAAGAAGACTGCCGTGGCGGCGGCGGCGGCGACTCAGGAGGCGGGCACCACGGTGGCGTACGGCGCCCAGCTGGCGGCGAAACCAGAAGAGGCTCGTAAGAGACAAGACCGAAGCCTGGAGGCAGCCGGTCCTGCAGCGGCAGAGGAGTCCACCAGGGCGTCTGCTGCCAGACTGGTCACAGAGAGCCAGACGCCGCCACCGCCAGTCAGCAGGGGGGACCACGACCACGACCACGCTACTCATCATGACCACGACCATGATCACAACGACGACCACGTTAATCAGGATCCCGCCCACAACGGCAGCGTGGACATCATGGAGGTTTGACATTCTTATTTACAAACTTTATCCCATAACAACCCAAATACCCTTAACCCTTTGATGCACAACATATGGACAACACTTCTAAAGTATAACATGGGTCAAAAATGACTCATTTATCCAAATTTGTATTGAAATTAAATTACTTAACCCATAAGAACCCACGGTGACACCCGTGTAACACTTTAACACTTCTATAATCTCCCATATTCAGCTTTATGTTTCACATTAACTCATTAAATCCCTAAGTGACGTATAAGCAACACCCTGGTGTGGTGGTCATGTCACTGTGACAGGAAGTGATCTTCACCAAAAATATGTGTCTGGAAACAGAAAAGTGAAAAAGCAGCTAATTTCAAAAAGCATATTTTTTGTTACGAGGCTAAGTTTAAACCCATTTAACAATTCTGACCATGTTTCCTGAACAAATTAAAGTCACAATTTTGATATATGTTATGGAGATGCAAACAAAAAGGCACATGGTTATTTGTTTTTATTTATTATTGATTTATTATTACTTTGTTACTATTAATGTCACAATTTTGATAAATATTGTGGAGATACAAAGAAAAAGGCAAATTTGTGTTTCTGTAAGCATAAAATGTGTCTAGTTTTTTAAATTTTAAAATAAGAGATATTATAAACATAAGGATAACTGGGTCTGGGTTCTTATGGGTTAATACTATAATAATAGTAATTTGTTTCAAATAGTTACTTTCCACACTCATATATTTAATATATTTAACGTGTTTATGTATCATTTTGTCACACAGACAGTGTATCTTGAAGGTATTAACAGAGCTTCACTTTTTCCACATTTTTTATGTTTCAGCCTGATTCCAAAATTGATTAAATTCATTTTTCCTTAAAATTATACACACAATACCCCCATAATGACATTTTTGACCCATGTTGTGCATTAGAAGCGTAGTGATACAAAAAGGGTTTTTATTCAAAAAGTAAGAAATGAAAAACAAAAAATTAGGATGTATGATGATGAAAAACAAATTGAGGAAAACCTGTAATACTGAATGATGAAATTAATTTATTGCGAAGATATAGAAAATTAAATACTCAGTCGGGTCACTTTAGACCCATGTTGTGCGTCAAAGGGTTAAAGGAAAATGATGGGGGATATACCACAGACCAAGTGTACCACATAGAACACATTTATGATGTTTTAAAAAAAATACTACCCCTAAATGTCAAAATTTGTGATGTGACATAAAAGTTTCATTGGGTGTTTGTGGTATTTGTGTTCATAATATTTCTTATTTTAAAATAAATCAACTAGACACATTTTCTGCTTACAGAAACACAAATTTGACTTTTTATCTGCATCTTCAAAACATATATCAAAATTGTGACATTAATAATGCTGTTTAGCAATAAATTATTTTTTAGATTTGTTTTTAAGTAACAAATTAATAATAAATAAAAACAACCATTTGCCTTTTTGTTTGCATCTCCATAATATACACTACTGGTCAAAAGTTTTAGAACACACCAACTTTTCCAGAATTTAATTGAAAATGATGCAGTTTAATGTCTCAGTGTACTCTGAAATTAATGCACATTTGCAACATTTAAAATTCTTGATTGAGCATGATAGTGTTTTGAAAGTAAAAAAAAGATTCAAAATCACATTTTATGTTGGACTAAAGGACTAAAAAAAGACACAAAATGACAAAAAAAAGACACCAAAAGACACAAAATGACTTATAAAAGACACAAAATGGCAAAAAAAGACACCAAAAGACACAAAATGACTAAAAAAAGAAACCAAATGACCAAAAAAAGACACAAAATGACAAAAAAGACACAAAATGACTAAAAAAAGAAACAAAATGACCAAAAAAAGACACAAAAGGACAAAAAAAGACACAAAATGACAAAAAAAGACACAAAATGACAAAAAAAGACACAAAATGACTAAAAAAAGAAACAAAATGACAAAAAAAAGACACAAAATGACAAAAAAAAGACACCAAAAGACACAAAATGACCAAAAAAAGACACAAAATGACTAAAAAAAGACACAAAGTGACCAAAAAAAGACACAAAATGACTTACAAAGACATGAAAAGAATTCAAAAATGGACAAAATAGCCCAAGACTCCATAGAGTTAAGTTGTTAACCCATTTCTTGTTCCCTGAAAAAGGCCTACTTATATAATTCTGAAATGTACATTATTTTTTAGTTTTGGTTAAGCTTACCTTTTTTTATTTACCTCTGGCAGTTCACCACTTACCTTTGTACCCTTTCAAGCTGTTCATTTGACTTGAACTGCTTGAATTTCAATAAAAAACTGGAAAAATTGGGGTGTTCTAACACTTTTGATCGGTAGTGTATATCGAAATTCTGACAGGGAATATGGTCAGAACAAGTTAAATGCAATACAGGACAAACTATTAATGGGTTAGAATTGTTAAATGGGTTTAATCTTAGATTCCAGAAGATTTAAAGTGGTTGTTACAAAGGTGTCACCATGGGTTCTTATGGGTTATTTTGAAAATCCCACTTTATAGTTTATTCTTTTAGCCGTTTTCTTTAGAAAGAATAATTTGTCAATAATTCACATTTACTTTAATTCCACATTTCTAAATCAGAATTTGATTCGACTTTAATGGAAACACGACCACCGATCGTGTTTAATGGGCCGATGATGATTGGTGAAGAGAAAAAAACAGTTGTTTAGTTTGTAAATAAGATTTAAAAAATGAGTCTGTTCCAAGGTTATAATAGTTTTGGATTTTATTTTATTAGTTTTAGTTTTAAATTCGTTGTGATTTTTTTGTTTTCAAATTCAGTTAGTTTTAATTAGCTTTTTAGGGTGTGTTTGCTAGTTTTAATTAGTTTTTATTTTTTGGAAAATGCTTAGTTTTAGTTTAGTTTTTGTTAGTTTTAGTGTAAGTTGTAGTTTTTTTGTAATGGGGTATTTGTTGGGTGCAAGATTTAAAAAAGTCACAATAAATGTTTCCTTTATTTCCTTTGTCTGATCCATCTCAGCCCCAATAAGTTTATTAAATCATAAAACCAGATAGATGAAATAGATTTCATATCAACCAAAAAGGTTTACGGATGAAAAAAGTTGACAAAGACGAAAACGAAGGACATTTTCACTATAATTTTAGTTAGTTTTAGTTAGTTTTGTAACCACAAAATACAGTTTCAGTTAGTAATCATTTTTTTAAAAACTTGTTTTTATTTTTATTTCAGTTAATGAAAATGTTTTTTCAATTCTAGTTTTGGTTATCTCGTTAGTTTTCCTTAACTATAATAACCTTGGTCTGTTCATGTTTGTGTGTAAAACCACAAAGTTTCATGCTAGCTTTGTTTTTATGTATTTTTTTTGTTGTTTTCCCTCCAGTGTCTGAATGCGTCCACCATCCTGTCCTTACACGGGATGTCTCAGGGCGGGTTCATGACCCTCACCGACTTCAGCTTCCTCTGCCCCGCCCTCCTCAACCAGATCGATGGTGGAGCGTGCATCCTGCACAGCGGCGCTGCAGAGCACGGGGAGAGAGGTAGGAGCCAAGGTTAAAATAGTTTTGGATTCAGTTAGTTTTAGTTAATTTTTAGAGTGAGTTTTCTAGTTTTGGTTTAGTTTTTATTTTTTGAAAATGCTTAGTTTTAGTTTAGTTTTTATTAGTTTTAGTGTTAGTTTTAGTTTTTTTGTAATGGGCTATTTGTTGGGTGCCAGATTCAAAGAGGTCATAATAAATGTTTCCTTTATTTCCTTTGGTTTATCATCTCAGCTCCAATAAGGTTATTAACTCTTACAGTTCTGGGTGTTTTGTATTTTGGTTGGAGTGTAGACATCCCAGTCTCAGTAAACATATTTACCATGTGTTGCATGTTGAAATAGAAACACTGAATTATGAATGAAAAGAGTTGACAAAAACGAAAACTAAGGACATTTTCACTATAATTTTAGTTAGTTTTGTAACCACACAATACAGTTTCAGTTAGTTATCATTTTTTTAAAAACTCTAGTTTGTATTTTTATTTCAGTTAACGAAAATGTTTTTTCAATTCTAGTTTTCGTTATGTCGTTAGTTTTCGTTATTTCGTTAGTTTTCGTTAACTATAATAACCTTTGTAGGAGCCCACTTTAATACATTTTTTTTTTAATTAATTACTATTTGTGTTAAAGGGACCTCAAATGTATTTCTGGATTACTTTAGTGCAATGAAACTGGATTTATTTAATCTCTTTGTCTTTTCTAGAACATAACCATGGTCACAGTCACCATCATGAACACAACAACTCGGACCACGGCCACAGGGAGCACTCCGGCGGAGAGAGTGGCAAAAACATCGTAATAGGTAAAACCAGTTACCAAAAAAAGCAAACGTCAGGTTTCACATAATCTCCATCTTTGTATAATATTATATTTAGGGCCGGGACTCGAATTAATCTAATTAGTTAGAGGCTTTGTAATTAATGAATCGAAATTAATCGCATATAAATATTTGACCTGACAAGAGTGAGAAGTAATTTTTTTCACATGGATTTTTAGTATACCATTGAATAATGACTGAATACATAAGCTTAAGCAACAAAAATATTGTTTATTTTTGTTCAAGTCCAACAGACCAATGCAATTTTTGCCATTAAGTGTAGCAATAGCATATTTATAAATATAGTACATTTCATAAATCCAGGTAGCCTATAGGTAGGTAGACCTTCTGTAAACTAGAATACTTTGGTTTTTGAAGTAAAACACAATTCACGCTAGCTACCACACTAGCCGCTAGCTGCTATATGTTTAGCATTGAGGTGATACTTGAGGCTGGATGTGCTGCGGTGATATGTGAATTCCTTGTTGTCTAGCAACACAACCATGCTCTTATCGATCAGTGTCTGTTGTGTCTTTTTTTTTGTCATTTTGTCTTTTTTTAGTCATTTTGTGTCTTTTTTTTGGTCATTTTGTGTCTTTGTTGGTCATTTTGTGTCTTTTTTTGTCATTTTATGTCTTTATTTTAGTCATTTTGTATCTTTTTTTTGGTCATTTTGTGTCTTTTTGGTCATTTTGTGTCTTTTTTGGTCATTTTGTGTCTTTTTTGGTCATTTTGTGTCTTTTTTGTCATTTTGTGTCTTTTTTTTGTCATTTTGTGTCTTTTTTTGGTCATTTTGTGTCTTTTTTTAGTCAATTCAAGTCAATTTGTAGTGTCTGCTGTGTCTATTTTAGTTATTTTGTGTCCTTTTTGTGTCTTTTTGTGTCTTTTTAGCAATTTTGTGTCTTTTTTTTTAACTTTTTTTTTGTTATTTTGTGTCTTTGATCATTTCCATCCGTTGGTTTTTAGTAACTAAATGTCCCATCATCCACGGGGCCAACCAAAGCGTCTCATCAGCTTCTTCCTTCATGTTCACTGTGGTTTGTTGTTGTCTCAACTCATCAACGCTAGTTGGTGCTCCAGTATAATCGGTCCGCCTGAAACTCATCCAGTGAGAAACGTTCCGCGGTGCAAAAATAAGTGCGATTAAAACATTTTTAACGCGTTAATTTTTGTGTAATTAATTAATCTTAATTAACGCGTTAAAGTCCCGGCCCTAATTATATTGTATGTTATATGTCGGGGTTTGTGTTTTGCAGCGTGGGTCGGAGGCTTCCTCTCCATCACCATCATCAGTCTGCTGTCACTGCTCGGCGTCGTCCTCATCCCGCTCATGAACAGAGTTTTCTTCAAGTTCCTCCTCAGCTTCTTGGTGGCGCTGGCCGTCGGCACGCTGAGCGGCGACGCCTTCCTCCATCTCATCCCCCACGTGAGTTAATAATATCCGCTAATGATAGCGGTTTGACTATTCTCCTCTCAGCTCTGTGTAAACAGCCTCTCCTGTCCTCTCCTCTCTGCTCTGTGTAAACAGCCTCTCCTGTCCTCTCCTCTCTGCTCTGTGTAAACAGCCTCTCCTGTCCTCTCCTCTCTGCTCTGTGTAAACAGCCTCTCCTGTCCTCTCCTCTCTGCTCTGTGTAAACAGCCTCTCCTGTCCTCTCCTCTCTGCTCTGTGTAAACAGCCTCTCCTGTCCTCTCCTCTCTGCTCTGTGTAAACAGCCTCTCCTGTCCTCTCCTCTCAGCTCTGTGTAAACGCTTTATTTTGTTAATTGTAACCTTCAATCTGTTCAAAGACTGTCGGAAATACAAAGGTCAGACAATAACGTCTGTTTTTACATTTGTTCTGCGTTAAACAGTTGATTTTTTTGGCAATTCTATAAATACTTTTCAAACCTGTCAGCAGGATGGTGGGGTTACTAGATCAGATCGCCATGTTTAGGTTTCTTGTTCTGCAGCCTTATTCAGAAAAAATGCTTATATAAACAGATTCTAAAACCAGCTGCGGAAGGCTTTTGACTCACCTGAAATGTTGAAAATGCTGAAATGCTGAAATCTTGTAAAGCTTTGAAGGTTCTTTCCATGAAATGACTAAATGGCCCAAAGTCAGACCAGACTGGAGGGCAGAGGGAGGTCCAGGTTATATCGGGTTTAGACTGAGCTGAAACTTGAAGTTAGACGAAATGCGTCCAGTGTTGCTGGCAGTGTTGTGCTCCGGCTGCTCTGTTAATTTCGTCTCTTGGTGTGTTTGTTTGTTTGTCTCTGGCTGCATCAGTCTCAAGGAGGACACCATCACAACCACAAGGAGTTGGAGATGAACATGGAGGAGCAGCACCACCATCACGACGAGCACGAGGAAAATCTGGACGCTGTGTGGAAAGGCCTGACGGCTCTGAGTGGAGTCTACATCATGTTCCTGATTGAACACTTCCTGACGCTGGGAAAGATGTACAAGGACAAGAAACAAAAGGTCAGAGTTTGATCACTTTGCTTCTGCGTTTGGTCATTAACCCATTTAGGCCTAAAACGCCTGAAAAAAAATGCCTGAAAAACCTCTGGGCGATTCTGAAAGAACCCCCTAAAACCTGAAGTTTTTCTGGAAATTCAACAAAAGATGTTTCAGCCTCTGTAGCAGATAGATAAAAATCAACAAACTCAGCAAATGTTACATTTGACTAAATAAAATGCATTTGACTAATAATGCAAACATGATATTGCCATTGGAAGAAATAGACATAGTTCTCATTAGCCTACTGTAATAATAAATAATAGATGGATAGATGGATAGATGGATAGATATACTTTATTTATCCCAAGCTGGGAAATTAGAGTGTAGCAGCAGCATTACACACAGAGACAATAACAACACAATTAAATAAAAAGAACAACCTAGGCATACTTCAAGCAATAAAATATTAAAATACAATAAAAAAGAAAGTGTCTAAAGAAGGAGTATGTATTAAGGAGTAGAATAGAATTCCAGTGCAGAATAAATATGAATATACAATATACAAATAATAATAATAATCATAATAATAATAGTACATTTTATATATTGCACTTTTCAGGGTACTCAACGACGTATAAAGTAATATAAGACATAAACAGTCATGGTTTCTTATATCATCATCACAATCAATTATTATTATTATTAATATATTAATAATATTGTTATTATCTCCAGATGGCAACAAATCTGTCTGTTCTTTGGTGAAAATATGTCGTCTAAAAACATATTCCTCATCCATAAATCCCGGTCGATTGGTTCCGAGGGTTCAAAGTCCGGATCAGCAATAAAATCATCGGCGCTGTTTTCATCAGATCTCTTCCGTCACTTACTGCTGAGCTCCTCCGCTCATAGATATATATATATATATATATATATATATATATGCCTCCGCTATAGTCGTCTTCCTCCATGATTCAAAGTTCTGGAAAAGTCCCATGATGCATTGCGACACTCCCGCATGTATTCTGATCATCTGATCATATTCTGATCACCTTAATGGTAGAATAACGCATCAGCGCCCCCGGTTTTAATGGTAGAAATGTGGTAATGCTTTCCCGGCTGAAATGGGTTAAAACGGAGTGAAAACAGTCAAATAACTATGATGACACATAATATGAGAATACATGGTGCTTCTACGAGTTGGTTGGGTTTGAAACTTTTGGTGCTGAGTTCCATAGAAACATTGAAGCTTACTTTAAGAAAAGGAAAACATTTATATATTTTTCTACCAACAGTAGACAGTTTTCAAATGTTCAATGTTGCCAAAACACAAGCAGTCATGCAAGAACTTGTCTAAATAAATAAAATGCACTCTGAAACTTATTAAAAATGAAAATAAAGAAAAAGTTAACATGATTATGAAGCTGAGCAGACAGTCAATTAAATCAGTATTTTAATAGTGTAATTATTAATAACTATTAGAGTGTAATAAACAGCAATACTGAGACAAAATAAAAAACTGAAGATCACTCGTCAAACTGGTTCAATTAGTTTTTATAATTACAATTTAACTAACTTTACAGTTCCCAAATTTTATATGAATGGAATTGAAATTTAATTTGATGTAAGAATTTGAAATAGTTTTTAAAAAATGTCATATATTTAAGTTAAAATATAATCAGTCTATGACACTCAGTAGGCCAAGTTTTCAGATTTAACAATTAAAATTACCATAATATACATGTATTTTTTTTTTTAATTGAACAAAGGCTTCATAATTTAACAAATACTCGACAGATGACGTTGTAATCTTACAAATCTTTGAGTTAAAACTTGCAGACGTGTCCAATATCTTTAAATAACATTTCTCTCGTGGTGTTCTTTCACATAATAAAGAATATAGAAGGTTGAAATTACTCCGTACATAATAAAAATGTTTTTTTATTTTCTTCCTTCCCTATTTCTTCTCCCTATATGCAGACGATTTGGCGCTGATTGTGTTCGACACACCATTTTGCACTTTGCAAAAACGTAATAAAACAAAGTGTTTCTCCTGTCCAAACAGATCCAGAAGCAGTGGGACCAGAACGACAAAGCAGATCCAGAGAAACAGCCTGCTCTGGAGGAGAACGACCTGAAGCCTGCTGAAGGTAAAAACACCAAACAACCACGCCTATATTTTCTGAAAGGAAACACATTTCCCAAAAATCCTGGCTTTTCCAAAGCCATAAAATTGTCTTTCTGGTTTTAAATGAATTAATATAGAAATAAATAAAATGTAAAAATGTAGAAAATATAAATAAATGCAAAAAATAAATGGAAATTCTGTATTTTTACACTTATTATATTATTTATTTAGGTTTTCCTGTATTTATTTTCTACATTTTTATTTATTTATTTTGTTATCACATTTATTTTTACATTTCTACATGTATTTATTTATTTATACATTATTTTTAAATTATTTCTCCATTTATACATTTCTCCAGTTTTAAACGAATAACTAAATAAATAGATAGATAAATGAATGAATAAATGCAAAAAATAAATGGAAATTCTATATTTTTTACACTCATTATATTATTTATTTAGGTATTTCTGTATTTATTTTCAACATTTTTATTTATTTTATCATCACATTTATTTTACACTACTATATGTATTTATTTATTTATTTATAATTTTTTTTTAATTATTTCTCTATTTGTACATTTCTCCAGTTTTAAACAAATAACTAAATAAATAGATAAATGAATGAATAAATGCAAAAAGTAAATGGAAATTCTATATTTTCACACTTATTATATTATTTATTAAGGTATTTCTCTATTCATTTTCCACATTTTTATTTATTTATTTTGTTATCACATTTATTTTTACATTTCTACATGTATTTATTTATTTATACATTTTTTAAAATGATTTCTCCATGTATACATTCCTCCAGTTTTAAACGAATAACTGAATACATAGATAAATAAATAAATTTATAAATGTAGAAGTGAATAAATGCAAAACATAAATGGAATTCTACATTTTTGCATTTATTTTATTATTTCTGTATTTATTTACTATTCCAAATCTAACATCTAAGAGATAGAATGAGGAGGACATCTAGTTCTGTATTCTTAGACTAAATATATTTGACC
This sequence comes from Centropristis striata, assembly GCF_030273125.1. Lineage (NCBI taxonomy): Eukaryota > Metazoa > Chordata > Actinopteri > Perciformes > Serranidae > Centropristis > Centropristis striata. Next base: position 24,139,479 of record NC_081527.1, on the reverse strand, counting down.
TTATCTCTTATCTCGTTTTACTTGGCTTAACATGATCAAACACAAACTGGAAAGGGGTTTGAAGTCGGGCTGGGCGATATTGACCAAAAGTCATATCCCGATATATTTAGGCTGAATATCGATATACGATATATATCCCGATATTTTTATCGCAAAGTGAGAGCAAACGTAGTTAGAGTAGTAGAAACCATTTATTTAAGTGAACATAAATACTATATAACAACAGGAGTGCCTTTTTTTTTTTTTTTTTAAATTAAAGCTCTTAAATAAAAATTGCCTACGATAAAGATTAGGCCAATCTTTTTCTTAAATAAATATATTTATATGAGAAAAGAATGACTAACATTACAAAAGAACTAAATATGACAATATGACCTAGTAAGGGCAGAATTTATATACACTACTGGTCAAAAGTTTTAGAACACACCAACTTTTCCAGAATTTAATTGAAAATTATGCAGTTTAGTGTCTGTGTACTCTGAAATTAATGCACATTTGCAACATTTAAAATTCTTTATTAAGCATGATAGTGTTTTGAGAGTAAAAAAAAGATTCAAAATCACATTTTATGTTGAACTAAAGGACTAAAAAAAGACACAAAATGACAAAAAAAAGACACCAAAAGACACAAAATGACTAAAAGAAGACACAAAATGACCAAAAAAAGACACAAAATGACATGAAAAGAATTCAAAAAATGACAAAATAGCCCAAGACTCCATAGAGTTAAGTTGTTAACCCATTTCTTGTTGATTTCTTGAAAATGGCCTACTTATATAATTCTGAAATGTACATTATTTTTCAGTTTTTCTTAACCTTACCTTTTTTTATTTACCTCTGGCAGTTCACCACTTACCTTTGTACCCTTTCAAGCTGTTCATTTGACTTGAACTGCTTGAATTTCAATAAAAAAATGGAAAAATTGGGGTGTTCTAAAACTTTTGACCGGTAGTGTAAAAGAGACATTATTTTAACTATATCAATATATGCGATATGGTCTAATTCCATATCACATTTAAAAATATATATATTTATATATAAATATAGCCAGAACTTTAGAGGAAAGCTGACGGCAGGAAACACACTGATGAAGTCGTGTGACTCCAGACGGTTAACAGACAAAATTCTCATCCAAATTTCAGCACTGAGAATAAATGTGCAGCTTAGTTGTGTAGTTGTTGATTTCCGTGTCACCATCTCTCTCCAGACGTGGAGACTAACGGTGCCGGGATGTTTGGCGACCACAGCCTGCATGGCAGCAGCGTGGCGGAAGAGGAGCAGGTGATGCTGGCGCCGCAGGTGTCCGTCGTCTCGCCGCAGAGTTACGGCGGAGCATCGGGGGCCGCCGCCTACACGGATGAGGACTGTGAGCACAAATGCCACTCGCACTTTCACGACACCGTGGGCCAGGCTGACAGCATGCACCACCACCACCACGACTACCACCACATCCTGCACCACCACCACTCCCAGAACCACCACCCCCACAGCCACTCCCACTCCTACTCAGAGGAGCACTTCCAGCAGGCCGGCATCGCCACCCTCGCCTGGATGGTCATCATGGGAGACGGCCTGCACAACTTCAGTGACGGCTTGGCTATCGGTGAGCAGGCGACACTGTCAGGACTGGAATATACAAACTAGGCTAGGTTAATTAAGCTGAACGCAACACATAGTATATAATACAAACACTTAAAGCAACAATCAACAACAAGAACCCTGAAGAAATGTTTTGGATAAACAAGGTAACCATATGTTTGGCTGTATGTCAGATTTTCCAACCAACCATCATCCAACAAGTGGCAATTACCGATATAGTCATTTGTGACATTTTTGGTTACGTCCACTACATACCTGTAACAATGGATGCCTAACAGTCATGCACAGTTTAATCGAGCTATGCTTAAAAATCGATTTTGGCGTCTAATCGGACTTCTGTCCTTGTCCCAGTTTACATGCAACTGAGAAAATCGAATAACTGACCGGCTACTGCCACCGGCTCGTCCGCCCGGCTAATGCGACCAGCTAATGTGACCAACTAATGTGACCGGCTAGTGCGACCAGCTAATGTTACCGGCTTATGCGACCAGCTAATGCGACCAACTAATGTGACCGGCTAGTGCGACCAGCTAATGTGACCCGCTAATACAACCAGCTAACGGGACCAGCTAACGGGACCAGCTAATGCGACCAGCTAATGTGACCAGCTAATGTGACCGGCTAGTGCAACTGGCTAATGGGGCCGGCTAATGCAACCTGCTAATGGGACCAGCTAATGGGACCCGGTAATGCAACCAGCTAATGTGACCAGCTAATGTGACTGGCTAGTGCAACTGGCTAATGTGACCGGCTAATGCAACCAGCTAATGGGACCAGCTAATGTGACCGGCTAATGCGACCAGCTAATGGGACCAGCTAATATGACCGGCTAATGCGACCAGCTAATGTGACCGGCTAGTGCAACTGGCTAATGGGACCGGCTAATGCAACCAGCTAATGGGACCAGCTAATGTGACCGGCTAATGTGACCGGCTAACGTACGACCGACTTTCTTGGATGTTTTTGTTCTAGGGTCATACGGCAGCACGGGGGTGAGGGGGGTGGAGCATACGCAAATGCATTGTCTTGTCATATATGCCGGCGAAAGTTCTATTCCAATCACATTATCTGGGTGTCCTAATCAGAGTTGGAGAACTCCAACATTAGTCGGACTAACACGTTTACATGCACTTCAGTTGTCCAGTTAGATTAAGGCAGAGAAAACCGATACAGAGATTCACATTATTGAAAATGAGGAACTGAGCTGCCTCGTTGCTCGTTTACAGCAGGATTTCTTCTGACAAGATAGGAGATTATTCTTTTTTGTATCCTCATTAGCTTATGCAACAGCAGCTACAAATCTTCCAGTATTTCTGTTTTAATTCTAATCCAGAAGTAGTGATGACAGTGTGTTTGGATATGATCCCGTGGTTCTGCAGGTGCTGCCTTCACTCAGGGTCTGTCCAGCGGTCTGAGTACGTCTGTGGCCGTTTTCTGTCACGAGCTGCCTCACGAATTAGGTAAGACCTTCCATCTCATCTCAGTCTCTCAACTGCAGATTAATCTGTAAGACTGTAACAGTAAAATCTTTTCTTATTGCAGGATTACAAAGATTTTAGTAGAGTGGGGGATTTCCAATCTTATGTTTAGTTCTTGTGCAGTGACAGTTTCTTGTAAACTTGTTGAATAATATGAATATCTGGAGTTAACTGTGGACTCTGTTTCCCAGGTGACTTTGCGGTGCTCCTGAAGGCAGGTATGACGGTGCGTCAGGCCATTCTCTATAACGTGGTGTCGGCTATGATGGCCTACCTGGGCGTGGTGATCGGTATCCTGATCGGACACTATGCAGAGAATGTCTCCATGTGGATATTTGCCCTCACAGCTGGACTCTTCATGTATGTGGCTCTGGTGGACATGGTGAGTCAACCCTGCTTCTCCCACTCAAATACACTGCAGACAAAGCAGGAACGTGTGTTTTCTGCGGCAGCATGACAGAAAAAAACATGTCAGTGTTCCACACCTCCAGAGCTTTTGCTTAATTCTCTGAACCCAACAGAAACAATGAAAAGTAAAGTAAAGGTCACATTATCAATGGAATTTGCACTTTCCGACGGTCCTTGAACGGATAATTGGTTAGGAAAGCTTCTTTTTTTAAAAAATGACCAAAATGAAGCTTAAAATAGTGATATTTCTGTCAGAATCACTTTTTTTTCTACATGTGTCATTTAAAATGTGTTTAGTTTGCACTAACCAGATCCTGTTAAAACATTAAATTCTGCTCCTCAGAGACACTGTGAAGACATGATTGATTCTGCTGAGACCAACGGTCACATGACAAATATTCACTGAAAATCTGTTTACACAGAGCAGAGAGGAGAGGACAGGAGAGGCTGTTTACACAGATCTGAGAGGAGAGGACAGGAGAGGCTGTTTACACAAAGCAGAGAGGAGAGGACAGGAGAGACTGTTTACACAGAGCTGAGAGGAGAGGACAGGAGAGGCTGTTTACACAGAGGAGAGGACAGGAGAGGCTGTTTACACAGAGCAGAGAGGAGAGGACAGAAGAGGCTGTTTACACAGAGCAGAGAGGAGAGGACAGGAGAGGCTGTTTACACAGAGCAGAGAGGACAGGAGAGAAGAGGCTGTTTACACAGAGCAGAGAGGAGAGGACAGGAGAGGCTGTTTACACAGAGCAGAGAGGAGAGGACAGGAGAGGCTGTTTACACAGAGGAGAGGACAGGAGAGGCTGTTTACACAGAGCAGAGAGGAGAGGACAGGAGAGACTGTTTACACAGAGGAGAGGACAGAAGAGGCTGTTTACACAGAGCAGAGAGGAGAGGACAGGAGAGGCTGTTTACACAGAGCAGAGAGGAGAGGAGAGGCTGTTTACACAGAGCAGAGAGGAGAGGACAGGAGAGGCTGTTTACACAGAGGAGAGGACAGGAGAGGCTGTTTACACAGAGCAGAGAGGAGAGGACAGGAGAGGCTGTTTACACAGAGGAGAGGACAGAAGAGGCTGTTTACACAGAGCAGAGAGGAGAGGACAGGAGAGGCTGTTTACAAAGAGCAGAGAGGACAGGAGAGGCTGTTTACACAGAGCAGAGAGGAGAGGACAGGAGAGACTGTTTACACAGAGCAGAGAGGAGAGGACAGAAGAGGCTGTTTATACAGAGCAGAGAGGAGAGGACAGGAGAGGCTGTTTACACAGAGCAGAGAGGAGAGGACAGAAGAGGCTGTTTACACAGAGCAGAGAGGAGAGGACAGGAGAGACTGTTTACACAGAGCAGAGAGGAGAGGACAGGAGAGGCTGTTTACACAGAGCAGAGAGGAGAGGACAGGCTGCTTACACAGAGCAGAGAGGACAGGACAGGCTGTTTACACAGAGCTGAGAGGAGAGGACAGGAGAGGCTGTTTACACAGAGCAGAGAGGAGAGGACAGGAGAGGCTGTTTACACAGAGCAGAGAGGAGAGGACAGGACAGGCCGGAAACATGACAACACTTACAATACGTACAATATGTGGAGAAAACAGTTTTTTACATTCATGACACAAAAGTGTCTATATATAAATTCCATTGTATTCTAATTTTTGAATTTCAACTTTTTTTTGTCATTCTGTGTTATTCTGCACAAAGACAGGTTTGAGTTGTTCTGATTGTGCTAATTCCATAGAGTTGCAGGACTTATAGATTTATATAGATTTTATCTACTGCAGTGACACTTCTTGTTGGGTTCAGAGGGTCAAAGACAAAAAGACAAACTATAAACAGAGTGAACAGAGAGCAGAGCAGCTACAAACACTTCATCTTGCCGCTTCTCTTCAGAAATAATTTCAACCTCAGTTAGTTTAGTTTCTTTAGTCATTTTGAGGAGCTAAACCAACACATGGGAAACGTGACAAACACTCCAGTGAGCTGAGGTTCCTGAGACCGGCTCAAGTGGCTCGCCATCACCCGCGGCTTCACTGTGGGGTTTGTTTAGTGTTGCTAATAACAGCACACGACCCACGTTACAAAGGGAACCGGACGGGTTTCAGGAAGAGAGGATAGCTTGAGTTTAGCAAGATGAACGAAAGGACATTTTGAAAAAAGATAAATAAGATTAAACCTCAGCACCTTCTCTCAAATGTTTCTATTTTTATAAAAACGTGCAAATGACATTTTGGTGCCTCAATGTTTAAAACAGGGGTGTCAAACTCAAATACACAGTGGGCCAAAATTTAAAACTTGGACAAAGTCACTGGCCAACATTGATATTTATTGAAAAAATTGACCTAAACACGTTCAAGCGAAATGCGAAAAGCAAAGCTTGATATAACTTAATATTGCAAAGAACACCAGCAGAGCATTCTGGGATTTGTAGTATTATTTGTGCTGTATAATAATAATAATTTGGTATTGCCTTTCTGGGCCAAATATAATTATGCCAGAGTTTGACACCTCTGGTTTAAAACAATCGAAAAAAAAAACAAATACAAAATCAATTACTGCAGTTCTTTAAATGTTTGATTTTTCCACTGTACGTGGCGTTTAAAGAAAAGGCTCGGCTGTTTCACACCGGGTCAAGTGAGGTGAAACTCCTCTGCTCTTATCCAGCCAGCAGCTGACTCTCAGAGAGCAGCAGCCTTCAGGAACAGATGGCCTCTTCCCACACACACACACACACACACACACACACACACACACACACACGTTTATGAAACACATGCAAGGTGAGCTGTCAGAAACCGCTGCTGTCGCTGTCTTGACACAGAGCAGCTTCTGTTGTCCGAGGCTGACCTCTGGTGGTCACCTCCCTGCACTGCACTCTCTAAAACTGACACCATGACACAAATATATTCATCTCAGCCTCAGGTGTATGTAGAAATAGGGTGACCATATTTTGATTTCCAAAAAAGAGGACAATCGGCACGGCCTCGAGACACAAATTCAGACAGGCTTCTCGGAGGTTGATGAACATGCTTTATTATGCTTCAATGGTGCAAAATTAACTTCTGTAATAAAATAAAATGAAATCTGTACAAACTTGTAACAAAATAATAGCTCTCGTAGACTCTTTTCAAATAAATGAATAAATAATATGAAATAATGTTCTAAATATGAACTCTTCTGTTAGAAAATCTAGCTTCAACAATATATCTCTTAATAACTGCAATAACATAAATAATAGAAGAGTCTCACAAAGATACTAACTTAACAAACAAAAAGGATCTATACTTTTCATCTTTAGTTGTCTTTGAGCTTTGAGATCTCCAGCACCTTTATTAGACACTGAGACATATGTGCCAGCATTGCACACGGTGCACTCCGCCTCCCACCTGTGACGGTACGTCGGAATTTTTTTTTTCTCGTGAATTTACAAAACCCGGCCGGACGCCCCGGACAGGACATAAAAAGTGGACATGTCCAGGCAAAAGAGGACGCTTGGTCACCCTAATGTAGAAGTATGTAGAATAATCACACCTAGTTGCTCATAAGCTACTGTAGTTCCATCTTTTAACCTCCTGTGACCCTGCGCCCTCACATGTGGACATTTCATTTTAGGTTTTCTGGACCTTATACTTAATTCTGCTTAACTATAACATGTTGTCCTCAGTAGTACACACTCTAGAAAAAGCACAATACATCAATTAGTGTAAAAATCAGATGGCAGCATCTTGGTAAAGTCAGTCAAAAGACAAACGTGGACCAGGTACAAAAGCTGAACAGAGTTTATGGTTAAAATTTGCTTATTGGTGCTTAATAATGTTTGTAGTTTGATATTGAGAACGAATAGACTTTTACTATCGTTCGTCCAAAGAGAGGGTGTAAATGTAAGGAAATAAAAAGTTTTATACACTGGTGAATTAATTGTGTTATATAGTCAAATTAACCCTTTTTTCCCAAGAACTACTTCCTGTTCAAAGACGATGCTTAGTTTTTATACTTACCAGGTCCTACAAATCCAAAATATCAAGGAGAAACGAACAAGACATACCAAATGAAAGCTTGGGTCTCAGGAGGTTAAAGGTCATTTTGGTAATGTTTTTTAATGCAGAATGACTTTTTTCCAGGAATTCTTTGAGGACAACTCTGGTCGGTTTTGCAGGATTGTTTGTGGGGAGTGTGAGTTTTATGGTTTAAATGATTAAATCAACGATTGATTCATGGACAAAATTATTTTTGTTAGGCCAAGACAGCCCGACCGTCCTCTGCATTGTACGCCAGGTCTGCTAACCTCGACTCATGAACAAAAATTGTTTTCCATAAGCAGAATTTGTGGATATCACTAGTCCTTTTTTGGGGGGGTATGACTGACTTAGAAGGCTGGAAGGTAGAGGTTTGTGTGTTTGTTTGTTTTTGTTTAGATCCCCATTAGCTTTTGCAAAGCTATTCTTTCTCGGGTCTATCATCATATCTCAGTGTGACAAATACAATGTAGAAATACACAGAATGACAACAGACATGACATACATTATATGAATACATAACATAAGACAAAAAGAACACACAGACAATACATAATTACATTTCACATAAAACATGATTGACATCACAAAACGAATACAAAACAACACAAAAAGACAGCTGCATCAATTAAAGTTGATATTTAGATAATGACTTTTAAGTTGTTTTTTAAAGCTATATAGATTTAATTGAGTAATATAATAAGGGAGTGAGTTCCACTGTTGCATTGCCCGATATATAACTGTACGTTAAATCATAGCCTTGGATCTTGGTAAAGTGAAGCAACCTCCAACTGCATGGTAAACCATGACTGGTCAGAGAGTTTGTCAAGAGTGAGTGTTTCTTTGTGTCAACAAGCAAGTCTCGTTATCTTTTTTACACAGACTACTCCGATGATTATTAAGGCCACGGGGCGAGAGAAAAAATATTAAAAAAATACATTTGAAAACTGCGCTCCAGGCCGCAAATTCCACTCTACAGAAATAATGTATACATAGAAACATAGGAAAATTTGTCTTCTCCCTCACAATCCTCTGGTAGAGCTGTCAGAGTTATAGTTTGGGCGTACGACGCAGAAATAATCCACCAACACGCACCAACAGCCTCATTGGCTCCCATATTAAAAACGCAGGAAGATTTCTGTAGAAAAGCATATTTAACAGTTTTTCAGATCGCTCTAACAAAGCTATTTCTTCATTTTTCTTCACAAAAAACATATGTAGACGTTCAGGAAGAACTCAGGACGCTCAAAGTGAAGTCGGATCGATGATAGGTATTATGGTTTTGCCAAAAAGGCTTTCTGTTCGAGGCCAGAAATTCCAGTCTGTCCACCTCTGGCTGCTGTCACTCTTCCGGAACATTCTACAGCGGCAGTTAATTATGTTGATTGCTTTGATCTGATTGCCTTTGATCCTTTGATGTAATTACAGTTACAGATACACACACACACACACACACACACACACACACAGGTCATTTTATGTAATTACAGTTACAGATACATGCACGTACACACACATGCGCGCATAAGCACACACACTCCTCCAGATACACGTTTCAAACACACACACACACACACACACACACACACACACACATTTTGAGGTTAAAGGTCATAGGTTGCTGTATAAATAATTACTTGAAAAGGAATGCTTGTTGTAGGTGTGCTCCTTGTATATTATATAGTATCATAACATTACTAGTATTAATTGTTTGAAATCTCTGAAGAATCTCATCATAGTGTACACACACCGGCAGTAGCCCCCGTGGCCCTTTCAGAATTTCCCCAGAGGAAATTTTATTATTGTTTTGTTGCAAAAAGCAAATGGTTGGAGTGTTTCAGAAGCCAGTCACAAAGCAGCGTGACTTCATGTGTGTCGTTTTGTCTCCCAGGTGCCTGAGATGTTGCACAACGACGCTGGGGACCACGGCTTCAGCCACTGCGGCTTCTTCCTGCTGCAGAACGCTGGCATCCTGCTGGGCTTCTGCATCATGCTGCTAATCGCCATTTTTGAGCACAAAATCCAGCTGGACCTGGGGTACTGAAGAAAAGGTGCTTCATTCTGAGCTCTGTGTGCATTTCAGTGTCTTTGTCAATAGTGTAGTGCGTTTTTTTTCTTTTTTATTCTTTGTTGTTTAGTTTGTCTGTTCACACGATGTAGAAGAAGCTTCAGAAATGGAATGTAATCCAGGAAGTTGCCATGTTGCTCCTCTCTCTGTTAGCCGACAGAAACTCCAAACTCAGAATCGGTGTAAAAATGGCTAAGTTATTTATTAATTTTTTTTGGACTGTGGTTAAAAAACAAATGCAGCAATTTCCCCTGGAGTCGATAAAGTCGTGACCCTGATTCTGACAGAATCCCCAGTCCAAATATATTTTCCCACCAAATCAATTTTCACATGTCAGCGGTTCATATTTACAATTAATCCAGAAAGACTGGATTAATGCTGTTATTATCACTTTACCTCTCGTCATTTATTTTTTTTGCCCATGTCTCATCTTTTATAATTATCTTTATTTATTTTAGGTGTTGGAAATGTTCCTGCTGCTGAGTTAAACTAGATCAGTATTCCAGTAAAAGCCCCACTGTGACGACACCTCCTGCAGATTTATACCACAATCTTTGCCTTAATGAACCTCTGCACACTACTCATCATCAGGGTTGCAGCTAATGATCATTTAAAATTATTGATTAATCCATTAATTGTCCGGTCTGTAAAATTTCTCCCAGAGCTCAAGCTGACCTTTTTGAATTCCAAAAAAATGTTCCAAAAAAAAAGATATTCAGGAAGTAAAACACACATTTTGACATTTTTGCTTTCAAATATTAACAACTGTTGATTCTCGGAATTACAATTAATCTGCAACTGCAGTTTGTGTACATCACTTGTAGTGGGAATTTATAAAATGTTACCCAGTGCAGACAGTATCGTCATGTAACGCCTGAGGAAATGAATGAATGAAGTGCTTATTAGCAATTGGAACTCTTTAACATCTGAACACAACATTTCATGATCGAGAGGGAGCCAAGACAAGTCTGGAAATGAGTTTGCGGAAAGTAGTCGGTGAAATTTGAAAAAGATGGCAAAAGCTGTTGAAACAGTGCAAAGTTTTGCTCGATTCTTTGTGGAGAAACTTAGTTTTACTGTCGATGAAATCAACTAATGGATTCGTGATACTGATGATGATTGTTAGTAAGAATGTGTTTATTCGATGAATCGCTACATGAGCTCCTCTGACAGGACTTTGGGGACATTTAAGAGAAATAAGTGTGGGACCACTGTACTGAATGGACTTGAGCTCAGGCTGATGAAGGAAAAGAGGTCATGCATCTGATAAGTGGAAAAAAAAAAGAGCTCTCTAAAGGCTGGTTCATGGTTTCTGTTCAGACTGAGCTCCTTAAAACATTAATATATCACTTAGTTTTGATTGAAGATTAAAACAAGATATTCCTGATGGTGAAAAAGGACCAGAGCTGTATTTAGTTCAAACCAAGGTTATAATAGTTTTGGATTTTTCATTAGTTTTAGTTTTAATTTCGTTGTCAGTTTCTGTTTTCAAATTCAGTTAGTTTTAATTAGTTTTTATTTTCTGGAAAATGCTTAGCTTTAGTTTAGTTTTTTTTTTTTTATAATGGGGTATTTGCTGGGTACCAGATTCAATAAGGTCACAATAAATGTTTCCTTTATTTCCTTTGTCTGATCCATCTCAGCCCCAATAAGTTTATTAAGTCATAAAACCAGATAGATGAAATAGATTTCATATCAACCAAAAAGGTTTATGTATGAAAAAAGTTGACAAAGACGAAAACGAAGGACATTTTCACTATAGTTTTAGTTAGTTTTAGTTCGTTTTGGAACCACAAAATACAGTTTCAGTTAGTTATCGTTTTTAAAAAAACTCTTGTTTTTATTCTTATTTCAGTTAACGAAAATGCTTTTTCAATTCTAGTTGTCGTTATTTCGTTAGTTTTCGTTAACTATAATAACCTTGGTTCAAACAAGACAAGACTTGATTAATATTAATAGTTATAATGCGTTGTCGGTTGCTGAGAATTAAAAGAAATCCTCTGTTCAGCTCCCTCCTCCTGACTGTTTACAGCTGCTCACTGAGACCAAGATCTGAAAAAAATATATAATTCATGATTAGCTGAGCAAGAACGGAACTAAAGCAGATCTTATTGATGATCTCAGAGCATCGTTTCCTCATAAATGCACCCATTTGTGAGGCTGAAAGGAAATCTATTAAGTGATGTCACAAAATCTAATTAATCTGGAGCTTTAGATGTTCCTGTCCTGCCGCTGGAGCTTCAGCTTCAGGATATTTAGAGTCAGACATTAATCAAAAAACTAAATGAAGAAGATGATTTTTTTTTTTAAATGATAAAAATGTTCCAAATGCACTTATTTTAATGTTTGTCAACGTTAGGGCAATGTCAGCAAGTTTCAGTTCCTTTATTTTTAATCTCAATGAGGCTTTTCATGTTTCAATACATGTTTATTAAGGTTTAGAAACTTTTTTTCTAAAATACTTTCTAGTTCATTCAAATTCAAAGTTTAAGTGGTGACGAGGATCATTTTCTAAATAAATTCTCACCATATTTAAACGGTTGATTCACTTCGCCCTCGGACTTAAAAACTCGTCTTTTTACGTGAATGCGTGCGTATAATGTGGCCCTCTGTGCGTGACTCCCTGGTTGGCCTTGACCTTTGACCTTTCTCTGTGAAAAGTGAACAAATCTGTCAGAAAAATGCCAAGTCCAGTGTGTGGCATCTGTCCCAAGAAGAGATAAGAAACTGAAAGTAAATGAAGGCAACAAAAAGGGGAAACTCAGCAGGTTTTTTTTACTTTCTATAGTGTTTTTTTTTAAATTGTATTATTATTTGTTTATAATTTATTTTGTTGTTACAGTTGAAGAGTTAAAGGGACAGTTTGGATTTTTGCAGTGTGGTTGTGTGAGAGATTAACAGACGGGCAGCAGCTGTGTGTGTTTTTGACACTTAAGAGAAACAAAAATGAAGTGAAATGTTAAGTTTGAAAAGTTCCACAGCATTAATAGTCTAGACGGATTTCAGAATAAAGGCCTTCTATAAGAAGTGAGGAGCATTTATGGGTACAAGTCAGGAACCGGCCTACCTTACATATCTCAAGGGTGCTGAGTCCGAAAAAAATGGTTCCCAAGCGAAATTTTTAGTTTTTGACCTTCTAATTTGTATCAAATGGCCACCAAATTGCCCATCTTGCTCAGTCGTTGGACCATTTCCCCTTAGTTTTTTTGTAAGTAGGCAATCAAAGATGAGGAAATTAAGTTTCTAGATCTATAGTCTAGAGTCAGAGCAAGAATATAGTGGAGGCTCAGTGTCTTTTTTATGTGTGTGTATATATATATATATATATATATATATGTATATAATGCAAAATACCAACTGGAACATTTAAAAGTGATATTGATTGAATATTTATGTCGGCCTTAAAAAAATTACACAAATAATGCTTAATTTCACCTTAAAAGTTGGTATTTTGCATTTATATATATATATATATATATATATATATATATATATGCAAAATACCAACTGGAACATTTAAAAGTGATATTGATTGAATATTTATGTCGGCCTTAAAAAAATTACACAAATAATGCTTAATTTCACCTTAAAAGTTGGTATTTTGCATTTATTTATATATATATATATATATATATATATATATATATATATAGTTCAAAACTTCTCGCTATCTACACATCAGAGAATTTAAAAATACTTAAATATTTACACAAAGAGTTTTTGTTTATGAATGATAACTCCACCCTTTGAAAGATTTGACACATTTGAAAAGAAGACAGCTGTCAGAAAAGGTGAAAATATTGGAATATGTACAGAATGAGAAGAGTGCCGCCAACTTAAAAAAAAGCTTTTGTAGGTTTGTTGTTTCTTTTAGAGCTTAAAACGACAAACGGGGGACACCATCAGCCAGATATCTGATTAATCTGTGTTTTTGAAAAGAGTTTCATTATACAAACTAATTGAACTTCCATCTTGGGAAATAAAATGATCTCCCATCTTTGTTTCTTTTAAGGATATATATATATATATATATATATATTTATATATATATATATATATATATATATATATATATATATATATATATATATATATACATAAAAAAGACACTGAGCCTCCATTATCTCCTTCCTCTGACCCTAGACTATAGATCCAGAAACTTAATTTCCTCATCTTTGATTGCCTACTTTCAAAAAAACTTGGGGAAAATGGTCCAACAACCAACGGCCGCCATTTTGATTTGCAAATGAGAAGGTCAAAAACTCAAAATTTCGCTTGGGAACCATTTTTTTTTATTCAGCACCCTTGGAATAAGTAAAGTAGGCCGGTTCTCGACTTGTACCCATAAATGCTCCTCACTTTCACTTTTTGGACAATTCCGTCTAGACTATAGTGGCTTGTTACTACCCATGAATTCTCATCCATATCAGCAAGTTGCTCTGTTATTATCCTCAGTGCGGTCCATTGTGAGCCACAATGGACCGTTTTGTAATTTGAATTCAATTAAAATAATACTTATTTTATTAATAGACATTGGACAAGGGTTAGTCCATAGTTATTATTTTAATGGCTTCATGCAGCAAAGTATGCATATCAGTTTATATAGTTTTGTGTCAGGTGGTTCTTAGCCTGAAAAACCTTAAACACCCCTATTCTACTCTGCCCTACAAAGTCTAACTGCAGTAACTACATTTTTAGTCCAAATTGAGTTATAACTAAAAATGAACTCCTTGATGTCTGTTTTATCTTGTGACAAAGTTTTAGTATTTCAATTTTGCTTTATTTCAGAGAAATAATGATGTAAAAACCACAAAATCCAACTCAAAACCAAGCAGTATTTACACTTACCACGGTCTGCTTTGGATATATATACTAATTTAAACATAAAAATAATAGAAATTATAAGTTTATTTGAAAGGGAAATTATTATCTAGATAGTGATGAAGTAAAAAAAGTGAGATAAAATTATATTAAGACTAAAATATACCATACTTTATAATATTAACTCTAAAATATGCACATCTTTTAAATACGCTGATAACAAAATAAAATTGAAAATGTTTATTCACTGAAAACAAAATATAAAAGCTGAAAGAAGACGACAACATTGTAGTTACTGCACTCTGTTTATCATTACTATTAGAATCTTTTACAGCAAAACCAGAGTGAAGTTACTATGTTTTTGGGAACCTGGTCTCACAGGAATTCGTGGAATAGCCACGGAATCACTCAAATTTCCGTGAAACTGACACGGATTTCGCTACAATGCAAGTTAATGACAGTCATATCCCGTGGCTATTCCATGGATGTTTGTTCCTATTGGTTTGTTCCAAGTCACGTGACTTTCAAGGTCCCGGCGGTCAGAACAAAAAACATGGCGGACAGTTCTCTCATTTTTAGTGAAAAAATCAATATTTTAACTTAGTTTCTGCATAAAAATGGATTTTGATCACATTTCTAGCAAGAAATATTTGTTTTATTTTCTAAATCTTCACTCAGTGAATGTACAAAATCACTTTGTATGTTGGAACAGCCACGGGATATGACTGTAATTAACTTGCATTGTAGCGAAATCAGTCAGTTTCACGGAAATTTGAGTGATTCTGTGGCTATTCCACGGATTTTGAGTTAAGCAAATCTGTGGCTATTTCACAGATTTCTGTGAGACCAGGTTGGTTTTTGGTGTTAAAGGGTAAAAAAAAATCATAATTTTTTTAGCATAAAAATGACATCATCAATACATGTTGAAATAAGTGTCATATCACTTATCTACCTATAACCCATTTGGCTGGCCAGTTAAAAACGTTAAAAAACTTTAAAGTCGTTTTTCTCAGTTTTACCTTTTGTGTAGTTACTGCAGTTAGACTCTGTAAGGCAGTAAAATGAGTGATTTTGTTAATGGAGTCTGGTGACTTTGAGGAGAACATGGATAAAAGCTTCAGTTCCTTGTTGTAGTGTTGTAAATAAAGCATACAGTGAACTGCTGTTGCTTCTTCAGACTACTGTAGTAACACACTGACCTCATACAACCACATTTAAAAAATCCAAACTATCCTTTAATGTGGCAGCTCAACACTGATCGTGTTCAGAGAAATCGGCTTAAAAAAAAGTCTGTCAATCTTTGTTACAGCATTACTTCTGTTCAGTTTGAATGTAGACTTTGACACCAGTAATTAACACAACATTAGTACATAAAAGTCAACTAACAATTGTTCATCTTGAGCTCAGTTTGAATGGTTTTCTGTATTAACATTTTTTTAAACTCATGTTTAGGTTAAAAAAAAAAAAAAGTTTCCCTCATAGGTCATGAAAAAGTTATTTTCTGCTCAAAAAACTACAAACAGCAAGTTCAACCTCACTGTGATTATGATATGTACTATATTATACTATATGTATATATTTCTGTACAAAACTGCACAAATATGTGTTTGATTTGTTTGATGTGAGTCTCAGTTTCATCGTATTCAACACAAAACTATAGTTGCAGTGAGGAAAACGTGTTGGAATCTAAAAAGAAGGTCATTGTTTTTTCATGTTTTTGTTTAAAACTAAATGTAAAGTGTTTGAAATGAATCTGTTCATGAAGGAACTACAGCAGGTGGAATAAATACAACACAACACAGTCACACAGCTCTGCAGGAAATACTCACAACTGCAATGTGTTTTTATGATCTGGAGAGTTGAGTTGGTGATTTGACTCAGCGGTCATTTTTTAATTTGGGGTTCAACTAAAAACTGTCATAAAGAGACAAGTGGAGCTGCAGTCACAGGCAGCCAGGTTCTTACTTTAAGAGGCGACATTGAGCTGCACACCAGTTTGAATTAAAACCAGTTTGAGCTGAATGTAAAACATTTCAGTCAACGTAACGTGCATTTCACAAACTTTATTAAAGAAGCATAAAAAAAACTAGATGGATATTCAGAAAGTGCAAATGTTCAGACTTGAGGGGTGTTCACTTGTATCGTCCTTTATCGTGCTCTTATTTTGAAAGCTACATGTGTTTGCTTTTATTTTGAAAGCGGGTCCAACACGTTCTTACCATAACGCCGTTTGGTGTGTTTAATTTACACTCAAAGTCAGAACTTGAAAGACGGAACTTGGAGCTTGGAAAAACGTCGAAAATTCGTGTAGACCTTGAACGCACCATGAGCTGCCAGACTCTCTCTGTGCGCTGCAGTACCTGAGCAACTTCTGATACTGCTATCGGAATTGGAACAACTCTACTTTGCAGCACAAGTGCCAGAAAAAACTGTAATAAAGCAAACTCTTGCTGCCATGTTGCAACAATTTGGGTACTTTCTTCCTCCTTTTTTCTTAAAACTTACCCAAAATAAATTTCTATATATAAACAACAAAAAGGCGGCAGCAAGAAACTTACAAATGAGACCATCTAACCTCTTATTTTTGAGTTGAAAGTATTTGGTTTTTGATATTTATGTGATGTGACATTTGTAGAAATATTGGGAGTTTTAATGTTTAAAGTTGCTAGAATATTAAGCACATATTTTTTCTATTCAACTTCTATTTCTTTTTTAAACAAGGAGCTCAAATCATTTTATTAATGTGTTTTGTCATTTAGGGAAATTTCTTCTAAGACTCATAGCAATCAGGCTTTTCTAGATGTAGTATATGTTTGTACTTTGGTAAAACAGAGTATTTCTTTCATCACTAACAGCTACTACCTGACACAGAGTCTGCTGCTCTCTACCACTTTTAGTGTCCTCAGAAATGACTGCAGAGTCTAGTCGACACCTGGAAGTCTACAAAAAAGTGATTATTTTGCTGCAAACCTGTGTTTGTGTTATTTGGATCAGTGACCTTAAGGCAGCTGTGATGTTGACTCACTGTGCTCTTTGACATTCCTGAACACAAATAAACTTGTCACCTTCCAACAGCCCAAAGATCTCATGTTTTATAACTCAGCCTGAACATTTCAATATTTACTGCTGTCAATTTCTCTCATAGTTACATACTGGGATCATCTTTAACAGTTTGAATATATTTGTATTGTAGTGCACTTGCAAAAAAAAGAAAAGTTGGGTGAACTCAAAATTTCAAGGCAACAAACTTCAACAAAATTTTAAGTTGGACAATTAAACTTAATATTTTAAGTTTTGTTTTTGAGTTTGCTCAACTCTGAATTTCTCTGGCACGATTGTAACGCCGCTATGATTGTCAGCTAATGTTGTGACCACAATTTTGAGTTAGCATTGATACGCTAATGGCTACTCTTGTAGCTGTAACAAGCAGCGCTGCTAGCATCAGTTAGCCGCTAGCTTCAGTTAGCCGCTAGCTTCAGTTAGCCGCTAGCATCAGTTAGCCGCTAGCATCAGTTAGCCGCTAGCTTTCGCTAATGACCAAATTTCACAACAAAGAAATAAGAGTTATCAGAACTATTGTCCCTTGTTGTGAACCCCAACTTAAAGATATAAGTAACAACAACTCACAAACTTGTTTTTGAGCAGACAACTGGCTTCCTTTGTTGTGCTAACTTACATTATTGCCCTAAATGTCAGTAATTTATATTTCCAAGTTTTACCAAATTAAATCACTGTTTTAGACCAAAAAATACAAGTTGGCTTTTTTGCAGTGTGGCACTGCGGTGGTTTCCTCTTTGTGTTTCTGCAACCACGGGCATTTTTAAGTCCCAGCAGTGAAATTTTGGATTTATGTTAAAATTTGTCCTATGGTGCTTGATAAATATATACACAGTGTTATTGCACATCTTGACATTGAAAAATAAAAACTAAAAAATGTGATTTAATACAATTTATGAAGCATTTTATGGATCCAAACACTACTTTTGTTCATGTCCCACAACTGTGGTCTCAATGTTGAGATACATAAAATGAGCCAATTCAATTAAAATATGACATTTTTTTAAATTAAATACTTTCATATGTATACTGAAACAATGTCAGAGCAGCATGCTGCAGGTTTTATCTACAGTGCAAAAAAGGTGTGTCTAAAAACAGTAAATCTGAGGGAAATGATCTTGCTGCATGGACAGATATTTTCACTTGACAAGATTTCTGAAATTAAAATGATTAAATCTAGAAATAAGCATGAGGAACACTTAATCAGAAATTAACTCTTAAAACCAGATAAATTAAAGCTGCAAGCAGCGATGAACTGGCCCGAGCAGAGTGACCTGATGATTATTTG
Source organism: Centropristis striata (assembly GCF_030273125.1). NCBI lineage: Eukaryota > Metazoa > Chordata > Actinopteri > Perciformes > Serranidae > Centropristis > Centropristis striata. The sequence goes on along the minus strand of NC_081527.1, from coordinate 24,120,757 downwards.
TTTCTTACCAAGTGTTAAAAGTTATTCTGTCTCTTTTTCTCTCTCTCTGTATGGGGGTCACTATCAAATGCATGCATAATTCACTAACTTTGTGTGTGCCTTCTCTCTACGCAATTATGGATTAATCATGCAATATGCTTTTGATACAATGATTTTGATCATGTGTTAATATTGGTTTAGAAACTGTGATTACTTTAAAGACATACAGTACAGGCCAAAAGTTTGGACACACACCTTCTCATTCAATGCGTTTTTCTTTATTTTCATGACTATTTACATTGTAGATTCTCACTGAAGGCATCAAAACTATGAATGAACACATATGGAATTATGTACTTAACAAAAAAGTGTGAAATAACTGAAAACATGTCTTGTATTTTAGATTCCTCAAAGTAACCACCCTTTGCTTACTAGAATATAAGACATGTTTTCAGTTATTTCACACTTTTTTGTTAAGTACATAATTCCACATGTGTTCATTAATAGTTTTGATGAATTTAAAATGTAAATAGTCATGAAAATAAAGGAAACACATTGAATGAGAAGGTGTGTCCAAACTTTTGGCCTGTACTGTATATTTTTGTGATGATAGAATCTTACTCTAAGTAGGACATAAAGTTTAAGCAGATGGAGTAAATGTAATTAGTTTAATCATAGTTTAAAAACAATATTAGCACATGATCATTGTAGCAAAGCATTTTGCATGTTTAATCTATAAATGCACAGAGAGAGGCTACATACACAGTTAGTGAACCACGTACGTCAACAGATAGTGACTCCCACCCACAGAGAGACAACAGAGACAGAATAAGAGACAACTCTAACAGTTGGGATGTGAGATCACTGTTTTATTTAGTCACATGGTGTTGTATGATCTGGTTTGTTCACCATGTTGTTTTACAAGCATCAGTTCAGTTCAGTTCAGCTTTTATTTCAAACATGTGCGAGTAACACAACAAAGTAAACACAAAAACAAATACATCCAATGAGAATAATCAACACAAAAAAATAGCAATAGTCAAAACAAACGCTGTAATGTGAACGCAACATGTCCGAAAAGGAGTAGGATGAAGCATAATATGCTTATTTAAACCTTCTCCACTACTCAATTAACACTTTTTTTTTTCCCTAAACATACATATTTACAAAATAAAAAATTGAAAATAAATAGATTACATAAACAAATACATGAATAATTTATCATTTATGAAAACACCCGGTTGTTAAAGCCCTGTACCTGGTGAAAACGATGTGTTTGTACTGCTTTTTAAACTGGATCATGCTTGGACATTGCTTGAGTCTGTTCCACAGCCTCACTCCACAAACTGAAGGACAAAAACGTTTTAATGTTGTACGTACCCCCAACTCTGTAAAAAAAACAATTTTTGAATATTCCCAGGAAGTAGATTGTTTATTGCTTTGTACATGATTTGTGCTGTTTGGAAATGAACCAGGTCAGTGAATTTTAAAGTTTTTGATTTTAAGAATAGTGAATTTGTGTGGTCTCTATAACCCGTATTATGAAATATTCTTATGGCTCGTTTCTGCAGTATTGATAGATATTATATTGTACATTTATAAGTGTTACCCCAAACCTCTGCACAGTATTGTAGATATGGTAAAATCAGTGAACAGTAGAGAATATGGAGTGATTTGTGGTCCAGAATATGTTTTGCTTTGCTCAGAACTGACATGCAAAGCAAAACATATTCTGGACCACAAATCACTCCATATTCTCTACTGTTCACTGATTTTACCATATAGGAAGTGGTATCAAAGTTTTATGAAGTCACATGGTGCGGTATAATCTGTTTTTTCATCACATCATTTCAGCCGCCTTGGGAGGTGACATTCAATTGAATTCAACTTTATTTCACCATGTATACAGATACTAGGAGTTTGAATTGGTCTTCTCCATGCAGGCAACACGCAGTAAAACAGAAAGACAAAAACACAATACAAGGACAAACAGTTCCATTATGAGCAATACATTAGTAGGTGTTCCGTTTTCTCCCCACGGAAAGGGCAAAGGGCACAAAGGATACTACTCAGTTACCGTATTCCACTTTTGATTGTTTTATTTGTTTTCTGAAAAGGGATAGCAGCAACAGGTAATAAACCTAAAAATTAAAGAATGCAATGTTTCAATTATTTGCATAATATGATCATCACAGCTCACTCACCTCAATCACCCAATAACAATAAGCAACAATAATAATTAATCCCTTTTTCATGTACACGCACCATATTCAAAGCCTAACAAAAAATCTATGCAAAAGGTGCATTAGTCTTTATCTGCACTAAAAACTGCAACTCCCAAAATGCCCCACGGCAAACCAGGAAGTACAGGGCTCGCATCAAAAGCCGGTCCCGGCGATTCATTTCATCAAAACACTCATAAAGTTAACAAAACAACCATGGATGACACGGATGGGATATCAAGTTATAAATCCATATGTTGGATATAGTGGGTATAGTGCAGTGTTAAATGAAATTAAAGTGCAATGGAGTCCAAGTTTAAGACTTATTTAGGAGGGATGTTGCTTGGGGGGAAAAAACTGTGTGGTGGCGTGATGTTTTTGACATAATATCTCTGTACCGATGTCCAGAGGAGAAGATTAAACAGACTATTGGCAGGATGAGAGGGGGCCGCTGCATTATCATTTTATGAAGTCACATGGTGTAGTATAATCTGTTTTGTTCACCTGTATTAGGATGAGATCTCACCTGAGGGAGGCCCAGCCAAGGCTGATCAGGCCCTGGTGTGTGTCTCAAGCCAATTGATTCATTATTGTATTGTTTTATATTTATTTTCCTTCATTTACTCATTTTTTAGGTTTCATTTAATTTATATTATTGTATTATTTAGGATATTAGATATTGTATTTGTTTTTTTATTTCCTTTATATTATTTTCTTATTTCTTTTATTGAGTTTAATAATTGCAATGACCTTAACAGGGATTTTCTTACAGGTGAATTGAGCCCTCTGCTGGTTAATGTTTTATTGCACCTGCATTATTCCACAGACAGGTTTTAAAGTGATTTTACACCTGTAATGCTTCACAGAGAGATATATAGCAGAGTGAATTATGCCCCCTGCTGGTCAAGGTTTGTATTGCACCACTTTTTTTTTTTACATTTTATTCATGAATTGAATTAATTTTTAAATGTTTTATATTAACATGTACCTTTTTTTTTTTTTACAGAAACCTTGTTTTACATTGTATTATTGAATACGAATAATATTTATATTATATAATGTTGTTAATGTTTGTTAACCAGCCGTCACAGGTATGGTCCCTTTAAAAACTTTGTTTCTGGTCTCACTCGTGGTGTCGGTCAAAATTCACTTCCCAGCATGCATTTCACTCCAAACAGGAAGATTTTTTGGGTATTTTATCCTTTTTCTTTGCTCCCTTTTAACTTTTTTTATTCATTATTATTATTTTAAATGGGTGGATTATTGAGTATTTTGTAAATAACACTAGCTCTTGGAGGTTAGGGTTAGAGTTAAGCTTTAAAAGCCACTGAGCTTAGGTTCAGGACAGATCTCATAATAAAATAAGACTATCAGTAGGGTTAGGATTAGATTTTAAAATCAACTGACGTTAGGTTTAGTATAGAGGGTTAGGGTTATCCCTAACATTAGGGTTAGGATAGACCTGTGGGCAAGGCCATAATCAGATTAAATTATCATTAGATTAACTAAGAATGCACAAAGTGGAGAGAGAGAGAGAGAGAGAGAGATGTCTGAAGGTAAAGGAGGTAGAGTCATGGAGAGGTGCCTGTTTGGGCTATGTACACTTCAATTCAATTCAATTCAATTCAATTCAATTCAATTCAATTCAATTCAATTCAATTCTAACCCTAACCCTTCAATAAGGCTTTATTTTATTTTATTTTATTTTTTTAATTTTTTGATGATGATTGCAATGGCGGCGCGTGTACATGCACTCAACGTATTGGTACTCTCTAGTTAGTTTATTAGCGGTTTACTGTATAAGAATGTATCTTGTTATTTACTATTTATTATGCTTTTTTTATGAGTCCAGTACCTGAGTGCATTGAATTTCATTGTATTTCTGTGCAACGACAAATAAAATCTAATCTAATCTAATTGGCACAAATGTTAAAAAACAATATTGCCAAAGCATAATTACAACTTTTCCCAAATATTTGAACAATACACAATAACAGTAAGATGTAAGAATCAATAAAACAAAATGGATATATTTCATGAATAAATATATGTGTGGGAATCAATGACAAATATACAATACATTAAAACCACAAATTTTGATCTCAGTACAGCATAAAATCAGGCCTTCTATTCCATCAGGCTTTTTCGTCAAGAGCTCTGTTTTCAAAATTGTAGTTTTTACTGTTTTTTACCATATTAATCCCTTTCTGATGATTGGCCTATGGGGCAAACACATGCTATTATCCTATTGTATTGTGAAGCATTGCATTGTTTAATAAGCTGCAACAAAATCAATGTTGTTTCTAATCATAGTCATATTCAAAAGTGAAAGTTCCTCACATTGCATTTATTATAGAAAATAATTCACAATTTTACTGCATTTTTTCATAAAAGTGACATTTTGTAAACAGACTGACATTTACAAAGATTACAATTCTCAAAATTACTGAATATTTGGTAAATGTAACACTTTAGTCAGCTAAAATAACCCAGCCAAAAATGCAGCGAAATATATTTACAGAAAAAAAATTAACTTTTTCGTACCAAAAGGGGCGTTATGTAAACTAGCATTTAAAGGGTTCAGATTCTGAAGATGATTGAATAGTTGACAGTAATGATCTAAACTGAATTTGAAGATTTCAATCCATCCATTATTACTGTACATGTTTATGTGTATGCTATGATTACTTGACTTAATAAAAAAAACTAGTGATTTGACAACTTGGCTAACACATCCAAGCAAGTGCAGCAATTATCATAGCAGCACTTTGTAAAATTACCTCTTCTACAGCGAAGCCAGTCCAAGATTTACTTTAGTCCAGCGGCCTCTTGCTCTGTCTTTTTTCTGTCCTTATTTTTTCTCCTTCACACCCTCTTAAGTTCATCAACTCTGTTCCACTTCAGGCACAACACTGGCGTCATCCCTCATAGTATTCCTCATAGCTAAAGCATAAAAACTATAACCCACACCTCTTCTGTAACATATGGGTTCTACAAATTAACAATTGTAAGGAAGAGACAGCCTAATAATATATATACATCTACAGAAAGAAAAATAAATCAAAGGGCCCTCCCTTCTAGTATTGCTTACACCAGCAGTTCTCAACCTTTTTGAGTCGCGACCCCCAATTTAACATGCATGTTGTCTGCGACCCCCGCTCACTGAACGGAATCTCACACACACAGTTCAGATCACCCAATAAAGAAACAAAATGACCAAAAATGACACAAAATGACCAAAAAAAGACACAAAATGACAAAAAAGAGACAAAATGACCCCAAAAAGAAACAAAATGACCAAAAAAGAGACATAATGACCAAAAAAAACAGACAAAATGACCCCAACAAGAAACAAAATTACCAAAAAAAGTAAACAAAATTACCAAAAGACACAAATTGACCAGAAAATTATCAAAAAGACACAAAATGACCAAAAATGACACAAAATGACAAAAAAAACACAAAATGATCAAAAAAAAAAAAGACAATAAATGACCAAAAAGACTAAAACACATTAACACATGAACACTTTAACACAGTGGAGACAGAGCTGACTTCCAAAATGATTTGGCGACCCCTAGAAATCATCTCGCGACCCCAACTGGGGTCCCGACCCCAAGGTTGAGAACAGCTGGCTTACACTACAGACATAAAATGTGTTGCTTGTTGTTTGTCTGTCTTTAAGTAATGGTGACTCAATAATGACCTTTGGACTTTCTCATCATATCTAATCAGTGTGTAGAATAGAGCCATGTTATTCAGTAACCCTCAACCTACTTCCATGGCATGGATCCACCCATTCTCACCTGACTTCACTCAATACTAATCAATGCTCTACTCTATATGTCCCGCCCATTTCCTTTGTTCTGGCTGGCAGCAACATGAAGCAGCCTGTCCCTGTGATTCACATACATACCTATGGTTGTGTGTCATATGTTGATCTACTTTAATGGTTATTTGTAGGTTGGATGTGATTCAATGTTTGACCAATATAGATTGGTAAATGCTATAATTGTCATCTTGTTTGTTTGCCTCGAGACTACAGACATAATATTGTGTATAAGTGCACATGACTTTTTTTAAATGTAGCTCTTAAAGAAATGCAAAAATCCTTATTTCATATGTGATGTAATTGTTAAACGATGTTTCTTTGTTATGTAATACTTCTAGTTAGAGTACTAATATTCATTGTTTGTTAGGTACCTAATGGTTAACTGTGTTGTAATTCTTGTTTGTTTTTCTGTTTATCATTTATAGAAAACCATAACTGCCGAGCCTCATCACCTCCTATTGCTGTAAATGTGTGCATAGTAAAAATAAATGGCTTAAACAGAAACATCAGTTGTCCCCAAGGTTATGATAGTTTTTAGTTTTGTTTTCAAATTAGGTTAGTTTTAATTAGTATTTAGAGGGAGTTTGCTAGTTTTAGTTTTTATTAGTTTTAGTGTTTTTAGTTTTTTTTGTAATGGGGTATTTGTTGAATGCCAGATTCAAAAAGTCACAATAAATGTTTCCTTTATTTCCTTTGTCTGATCCATCTCAGCCCCAATAAGTTTAAGTCATAAAACCAGATAGATGAAATAGATTTCATATCAACCAAAAAGGTTTACGTATGAAAAAAGTTGACAAAGGACATTTTCACTATAATTTTAGTTAGTTTTGTAGCCACACACTACAGTTTCAGTTAGTTTTTTAAAAACTCTTGTTTTATTTTTATTTCAATTCTAGTTTTCGTTATTTCGTCAGTTTTCGTGAACTATAATAACCTTGGTTGTCCCTCCTACATTCTTATGGATGTACCATGGTGATGATTGGTGAACCAACCCTACAGATAGATTCTACACAGTGTTGCTGACAGGGGAGATGATGAGAGGGGCAGAGTTCCTGCCATCGTGATGAAGCCCAGGACTGAAGTATGGACTGACACTCTCAGTGAAGCAGCAGTCAGTGAAGGAGTAGAGATGCTTCACAGTGTCCACATCATAAAAGGACACCAGACCCTCCTCGTAACTCACAAACACCCCCACCTTCTGAGGCCGAGAGTTCAAACTGAGGCTGACGACAGGGCTGGCGTAAGTTAGGAACTCGTGTCCGTTCCTCAACCCCACGGCCCAGTAGCCATTCACAGGACTTAGTGGGATCACCTCCTTCCTGTTGACTGACAGTTTGACCACGCCCAGAGTCCAGTCGGTCTTCCCTGTCACCTGAACCTCGTAGTAAAACCTTCCAGAAGAGAAACTCTGCTGTGCCAAGACGGCAGCATAAAGAGAAAATCTTTCAGCGTTGTCCGACAGGAAGTCTCTCCTCGCCTTACCACACCTGACCTGTTTCCCATCATCAGACAGGATGAGCCAGGGGTTAGCCGTACGGTGCTCCAGAACCACATCTACGACATAATGCTGGGCCCTCCTCAGCATGGCGTCGTACAGCAGGTACTCCTTCTCTCCGCTGAGCGTCTTCTCCAGCTCGGCCACAGCTTTGGCCACGGTGCCCTGATACGACGGTAGATGGATGCTGACCCCTGGCGTGGTGCTGCACAGAGCAGTGGTCATGGATGTGAAGCTCTGGAGGAGGTGGAGATGGTCTTGAGTGAGTGAAACCTGCTGTAATTGGGTCGTTTTCTTTGTCAGTGCAGAGATTTCTTGTTCCAAGTCTTTGATGAAGCCATCGGCCTGCTCCTCTGTCGTCTTCTGCTTCTCTTCAATGGTCTCGATAAGCTCGTTCAGGTCTCTCTCAGCCGTCTGCATCAACTTGGTGAAGATGCGAACACCGTCCGCTATCTCCGTCTCTGCATCTTCCTTACTCTGCGCTTTTATGTTTTCCGTTTTCTGGATCTTGAGCTTCCTCTCCCGGATCATCTGCTGGATTTCAGCTTCTGTCTGCTCCAGCTCGCGCTTCTTCACTTGATATTCATCTTTCAGAGAAACAATGTTATGCGCCATATGTTCTGAAACAGTGCAGTGTGAGCACACGCATGTCTGATCGGTCTTACAGAACAGCTCGAGTATTTTTTTGTGCTTTTTACACACCTTGGCCTCCATATTTTCCACAGGATCGGTCAGTGAATGTCTCTTCAGAGGCTCAGATGTCATATGAGGATCTAGGTGAATACTGCAGTAGGAGGCGATGCATGTCAAGCAAGACTTCATAGCTTTCAGTTTGGTTCCAGTGCAGATGTCACAGGGGACTTCCCCTGGTTTGGCTACTTGGGAATCCCTGTTGTTTTTCTTTTCAGCCGACTGTCTGAACTCAGCAGCCATCTCGTTTATGAAAGTGTTGACAGGCAGCTCGGGGCGGGATTTAAAAAGTTTTTTACACATGGGACACTGGCACTGAGAACTGTTAATATTCCAGTGCTGTGTGATGCAGTTTTTGCAGAAATTGTGTCCACATGGTATAGTGACCGGATCAGTAAAAACATCCAGACAGATGCAGCACAAAAACTGCTCTTCAGACAGCAGACAGCTAGTAGCCGACATGGTGAAACACTAAAAATGAAAGAGAAAGTGAAATTACTATCTTTAGCACATGCTACAATTTGTATATAACTTTTTATACATATTCCCTAATACATTTAATACACATTGGATTATTAGTATACCTGATTAACTGTAAAATATTTTTATAGTACTCCATGTTATTGTTGTACATACAGCACAAACTATAGTATATCATCACAGTACATGTGTGCTAATAGAGGTAGTTTGAACTGGCAAATACAAATGACTTTACCTGTATTAGTTAAAGAGACTGAGGAGAAAAAGCTCGATAATCCTGATGAAGTTTGTATTGATCTTCAAACAAACTCATGTCGGCTGTTGCTCTCCAGTTCTTCTCAGCTTCTGAGCTTCTTTGAGTAATAAACAAGGAAATAAGTTTCTGTGTCACTCCCACTGTTTAGTGGTGGAGGCTGGACCACGGAGCATGCGCAACAGAGTCAGGCTTTCTCCACTGTAGAAAAAAAAGGTGTCTAAAAACAAGATAAAAACACTAAATCTGAGGGAGTATTAGATAATTTATCTTTTTTTAACAGTTGATTTCTTATTTTAAGCGTTCAACATGCTTATTTCTAGATTTAATAATCTTAATTTAAGAAATCTTGTCAAGGTAAATTATCTGTCCATGCAGCAAGATCATTTCCCTCAGATTTAGTGTTTATCTTGTTTTTAGACACACCTGTTTGCAGTATAGATAAAACTTGCAGCAGGCTGCTCTGACGTCAAGGTTTCAGTATTAATAAAATGATCTCATCCTCTTCATGTAAGTATTGAAATGTTCAGGCTAAGTTATAAAACATGAGTCACAGTGAGTCAACATAACAGCTGCCTTATAAGTCACTGATCCAAATAACACACACACCGGTTTGCAGCCAAATAATCACTCTTAATCTTAACTTCAGAAATCTTGTCAAGGTAAATTATCTGTCCATGCAGCAAGATCATTTCCCTCAGATTTACTGTTTTAACTCTTTTTTTGCAGTGTGTGTGTGTGTGACAAAGTCAGTAGTTCCGATCAGAGGTAACAGAAACTACTGCGGTGGTTATCAACTTTATTGGTTCACACAGACTTTCTTCTTCAGGCTCTGTGCGCGTTCTCACAAAAGAGGGCGTTGGGAGGACAAAGGATCGTGTTCCACCCATTGTTTCTTTGAAGTTTCTCTCACTGCTCTGTAATGTCTGTTCATGTATGTTAATTACATTAAGACGCGACTTCATCTGTAACTACCTCCTGTCCCTTGATCGTTTAAGTCTGAGGCACTGTATAAAAGTAGTGTGTCTCATACTTCTCTCCTTTTACCTGGAGTTGTTCCGATTCTAATACCATATCGGAGAGTACTGGAGTCCAGGCACCGTTTTCCAGTTAGCTCAGTTAGCCCGGTTAGCTTCGTTAGCGCCATTAGCGCAGCTACAGTCAAACTGGAGCGGTCCGTTTATTAAACAAAAGGAGCAGTGCGACAAATTAACTCCGTACCTGTGAGGTGCGTACTTGTGTCTCTGTTGTAAAAGTTTATGGTTACTTTAGAAACTCATTTTAACAATCGTGAGTCGCGTAAATATGACGTTACGCGCGTCTTTTTCTGGTCCGTCGTCATGGAAACATGACTCCCTGTCAGTGTGCTGCGGCGTTTGGACCAGAGTGAAACCAAACGACATAATCACTGTATAAACACCTATAATCACCTGAACCAGACTTTGCAACAATAATAATCACATTAATTTTTTTGCATTTTGTTGTCCAAGTAGCTGTTATTTTATCCAGTGACAATAATCTTCAATCTAATCGAATCTAATAACTGTCTCTGCAGATACACACACCACACACTTCCAGTGGGTCATAACTGATGATTGAGAGGAATTATTTTTATATGAATACATTGTTTGTTTTAGGAAAAGCCTGTCTTCTATACCTTTTAAGTAGGAGAACAAATAACCTGAATAAATAGATAAGGTGGAGGACAAAGTGGTCAGAGATCAGTCAAGTATTTTGCAGACACATCAGTCTAATTTCAATGCAAATCATTCCTCATTCTATTTACACATTCCTGTTGATTGACACAATAATGTCCAGCTTGTCGATAATGTCCTTCACTTACCATATCAAAAGGTTCACATGCATCTCCCTAAAACATTTTCATCCCCACATTTAGGAACATTCTCACCTGTTAGACCAACAATGAAACAAGCATCCCCCAAAATATTCCACAACATTCAGAACCTGTTTCTGCACAAAGAAAATGCAACGAGTAGCTACCAACAAATCCCAGAAAACAGCTCAAAATCAGTACTTTGTATTATTTTAAAACTGATAAATCACAGATACAAACACCAGACACAAATGATGCATTAACTTATCCAATGCTGGTCCCTAAAGTCATTACATGTTAATTAGTATTGTTTCCACATGTGGATATTTGAAAAGAGAAATGTCCCCATGTGATGTACAAGTTGCACATGTTATTCTGACGACCAGCTGCAGCAAAAAACAAAACAAGTTCAAATTAGAATATGATAAATGCATTTCACAACAAACAAATACCTTGCATCACTAAACTTGTTTTAAACACACTAGGGTTATTGGTTGGTGTCACACATGTATTTATTTCACAACACATGTCAGTTAGGTCTTATTTTTTTGTTTTGTTGTTGTTGTTGTGTACTAGTTTAGTCAGGCCTTGTTTTGTTTGACTAATTTCAGTTATTTGCCACCCCCACCTTGTCCCATTCCTCCCACCCTTTTGTAAACCTTTTTTGCACATGTTTTGGTTGAAGTACTGTTGAATAACACTAATTTAATTTACACTTCACTTTGACTCCTGCACTTTTTAGTTGTTGTGTTACTGTCTTCATTTTTTTTTTTGAGATGATGAGCCCAGGTTGGCTTAGCAACTACACTGCAAAAAAAGCAGACAAAAATAAGCAATAAATAACTATAATTAAGCAAATACATGCGTGAAACAAGTAAAATGATCTGCCAGTGCAGTAAGTAAATGTTTCTTTGTAAGAATTCTTTAAGTAAGTAGAAATATCTAGACACTGGAAAAATAATGATGTCTTAAAAATAAGTCCAAAAATACTTATTTCAGGCAACTGTGGCTTGTGACTGTAGTAACATTAAAATAAGCCAGCAAAACTAAATGTTTTCTCATTTCATTATCTGTATCTAGATACTGGTGGTAGAAAATGCTTTTGGAATAGTATTTAAACTACATGCAACTAAAACTCTCAATTGAAACCAATATTTTAGGTAAAAACTCACCATATTCAACAGTTGAATAAATTGAAAAGTATGAAAAAGCTCACAATGTCAATCCTTAAAAAACAAGTCTTTACACAAGACTGAAATCCCTTTGAAGAGGTTATTCACTCATTTTTGTTACAAAAAGACACATTATTAAAATAAGCACATGAAGCTATGATCAGTGGGTAAATTATACTCAAGATCAAGATAATTAAGATGCTATTGCTAGATATAAGAAGAAAATACTTGCTGCAGCAGACCCGGGTTCGAATCCGGCCTGAGGTCCCTTTGCTGCATGTCTCCCCCTATCTATCTGTCCGTTCAGTCCCAGCTAGGCAAGAATCCTTGGCTTTCTTTTTTACTTTTTTACCCTTTTATTTGACTTTTTTTTAAATCTCTTACTCTGTTTTGGATTGAGCTTTTATTACTATTTTATTCTATTTTATTTTATTGTTTTACTGTTTTTAGTATTTTATTGTTTTTCATTGTTTTTATTTATACCTATTTGTGTATGATTTATTCTATTTTAATAACTGTGCAGCACTTTGGTCAACTGAGGTTGTTTTTAAATGTGCTCTATAAATAAACTTTGACTTGACTTGTCACTATCTAATAAAAGCAGTAAAATGCCAAAAAAAAAATATTTAACCCATAAGAACCCACGGTGACACCCATGTAACAAACACTTTAAATATTCTAGAACAGGGGTCTCAAACTCAAATTACCCGGGGGCCGCTGGAGGCAGTATCAAAATGACCAAAAAATCTAAATTACTTAAAAAAGACAGACAAAATGACTTAAAAGACACAAAATGACCAAAAAAGACACAAAATTACTAAAAAAAGAGACACAATGACCAAAAAAACCCACATCATAAAAATGTTCTGCGTGGTTCACTTGGTCTGTGATATATCCCCCATAACTTTCCTTTATGGATAACTGGGTCTGGGTTCTTATGGGTTAAAAAGAAGAAAATACTTGGTAAGCTTCATGTTTTTGCAGTGTATAACAGTGGTCTTGAAAAAAAGTTATTCAGGGTGGTCCGTAGTGTAGTGGGTTACACAGGCGCCCTATGTATAGAGGCTACAGTCCTCGCTGCAGTGGAGCCGGGTTCAAATCCGGCCTGAGTTCCCTTTTCCGCATGTCCTCCCCTCTGTCACCCCCTTTCTATCTGTCTCTCTCTTTCAATAAAGCATGTAAAATGCCCAAAAAATAATCTTTAAAAAAAAAAAAAAAGTAATTCAGATTATTTTGTCCAGACCACATTCACTTCGCTTCATTATATTAACGACATTGCTGAGTTCTGTAAACTCAAATAGACAGAAGCCCTTTAAGGGACGGATGGATGAAACCTGTGTTCTACCTCTTTCTTTACAATGTTTATTTACTGGTGGGATGTGGAACAAACTGTGTCTTTAGATAATGAATAAACAAACATCAGCACAGTTTTTTTTATTCTTGTCTTCATTCTCAGCGTACCACAGAAAGTAAACATGAGGCCTGAAAGTTCAGAGTTCATGTTAAAGCAGAGGAACATTTATCAGTCCATCTCTGTCCTTTGAGCTTTTCTCACTAAAACATCTTCCATACAGAGAAATTAGTGTTTCAAGACTGAGTTTACATTGTTTCTACATCTCTGTTATTGTTATCATAACTGATGATTGAGAGGAATTATTTTTGTATGAATACATTGTTTGTTTTAGGAAAAGCCTGTCTTCTATACCTTTTAAGTAGGAGAACAAATAACCTGAATAAATAGATAAGGTGGAGGACAAAGTTGTCAGAGATCAGTCAAGTATTTTGCAGACACATCAGTCTAATTTCAATGCAAATCATTCCTCATTCTATTTACACATTCCTGTTGATTGACACAATACTGTCCAGCTCGTCGATAATGTCCTTCACTTACCATATCAAAAGGTTCACATGCATCTCCCTAAAACACTTTCATCCCCACATTTAGGAACATTCTCACCTGTTAGACGCTGAACAATGAAACAAGCATCCCCCAAAATATTCCACAACATTCACAACCTGTTTCTGCACAAAGAAAATGCAACAAGTAGCTACAAACAAATCCCAGAAAACAGCTCAAAGTCAGTACAATGTATTATTTTAAAACTGATAAATCACAGATACAAACACAAGACACAAATGAAACATTAACTTATCAAATTATGGTCCCGAAAGACATTACATGTTAATTAGTATTGTTTCCACATGTGGATATTTGAGAAGACAAATGTCCACATGTGATGTGCAAGTTGCACATGTTATTCTGACGACCAGCTGCAGCAAACACAAAACACACAAAACAAGTTCAAATTAGATTTTGATAAATGCATTTCACAACAAACAAATACTTTGCATCACATAATTTATTTTAGACACACTAGGGTTATTGGTTGGTGCCACACATTTTTCACATTACATATTTCTAAACAGTATTTGTAGATAAGTCAGTTAGGTCTTATAATGTGTATTATTGTTGTTGTTGTTGTTGTTGTTGTTGTATACTCGTTAAGTCAGGCCTTGTTTTGTTTTACTAATTTCAATTATTTGGCACCCCACCTTGTCCCATTCCTCCCACCTCTTGTAAACCTTATTTGCACATCTTTTGGTTGAAGCACTGTTAAAAGAAGAGATTTTATATTGTCTCTGGAAGGGCAGCTTCTCCACATGAATACAAACAATGTTTCCTGCAAGCTAGCAAACCATTGATACAGAAATGTATATAAAGTGTAAATAAAATCCTTTCCTCCCAGTTTTTTATGACCCACGTTGGAGTTGCTTCTCTTTTTTAAACGCACTTGTATTAATTAAATGCTTCATCTGTTAATATTTGGGCTTTTTTGTGGCAAATACTTGTTATTTATTTTGGTATAAATTGCATTTTTAGTTTTACATTTCTTTAAATCTATTTGATCCACGTTCATTAGTTTTGTAATATGAAGTTTACTAATTTATTCATTATTTTAAAAAAAGATGGAAAATGTCAAGTTTTAAAAAATGTGTCATTGGTATAAGATTGATATAAAGATTTTGCTTAAAATAATAAAAGACCACTGTTATAGTTGCTATGCCAACCTGGGCTCATTGTTACGTCCCCTCTTAAAAATAATGAAGACAGCAACACAACAACCAGAAAGTGAAGGAGTCAAAGTGAAGTGTAAATTAAATTAGTTTTATTTAATGAGATTGTTGATCTTTGAGCTCCACATGCATACAATTCATGATAAAGAATTAAAAAAGATCTCATCTTCATTACATATGTGAAACTTGTGTATCATTCCGAAGTGTACAGAGCTTCTAAAGTCACTCTTTTCTGCTGACAAAAACTCACGAACATAATACTCCCTTTAGTTTTCTTTTTACACCTGCGAAGTCTGAAACAATAACAATGTCGCCTCTCTCTCTGACGTCACACCCGCGCCCCACTCTCACACTTGTACTGTCCCTTTAAGAGAAACCCGCCTCTCGGTAGCCCCGCCCTCTTGTTGTCCCGCTGTAAACACAGCAGAGACAGAGCGGTGGGACAACCAGGAGGAGACAGAGCAGGAGCTGGCGAGCTACTCAGTGAAGAGAAGTAAATCTAGAGAAACTAAAGAAGCAGAGATCTATTTAAAGTCAGAGACAGAGAAACTCTCACACAGTCGAGAGGAGAAATGGAGACGAAACAAGTAAAGTTGGACCGTGAAACCTTCTGCTGTTCCATCTGTCTGGATCTACTGAAGGACCCGGTAACTATTCCCTGTGGACACAGCTACTGTATGAACTGTATTAAAACACACTGGGATGGAGAGGACGAGAAGGAGATCTACAGCTGTCCTCAGTGCAGGGAGACCTTCACACCGAGGCCTGTCCTGGTGAAAAACACCATGTTAGCAGATTTAGTGGAGGAGCTAAAGAAGAGCGGACTCCCAGCTGCTCCTGCTGATCACTGCTATGCTGGACCTGATGATGTGGCCTGTGATGTCTGCAGCGGGAGAAAACTGAAAGCCACCAAGTCCTGTCTCATCTGTCTGGTGTCTTACTGTGATGAACACCTCCAGCCTCATTATCAATCCTCTGCCTTTTGGAGACACACGCTAATGGAGCCCTCCAAGAAGCTGCAGGAGAACATCTGCTCTCATCAAGATGATGTGATGCATTTCTTCTACGTCGATGAGCTCGAGGTGAAGCAACAAAACATCCAGCAGAGAATCCAGGACAGAGACAAATATGTGAAGCGGCTTCAACGGGAGTTGGAGGCTATCAGTCGCT
This sequence comes from Centropristis striata, assembly GCF_030273125.1. Taxonomy (NCBI): domain Eukaryota; kingdom Metazoa; phylum Chordata; class Actinopteri; order Perciformes; family Serranidae; genus Centropristis; species Centropristis striata. The sequence goes on along the minus strand of NC_081527.1, from coordinate 24,104,555 downwards.
CTGCTGATGAAACAGTGGAGGACAGTGAGAAGATGTTAACCAAACTGATCCGTCTCACCCAAAAACAAATCTCTGAGGTGAAGCAGCAGGTCAGATCCCAGCAGAAAACTGAGGTGAGTCGAGTCAAAGAGTTTCAGGAGAAGCTGCAGCAGGAGATCACTGAGCTGAAGAGGAAAGAGGCTGAACTGAAGAAACTCTCACACAAAGAAGATCACAGTGAGTTTCTACAAAACTACTCCTCAGTGTCAGCACTCAGTGAATCCACAGACTCACCTAGCATCAATATCCGTCCTCTGCGCTACTTTGAGGATGTGACAGCAGCTGTGTCAGAAGTCAGAGACAAGCTACAGGACGTTGCAAGAGAGAAATGGAAAGACGTCTTACTGACAGTGAGTGATGTGGATGTTTTACTGTTACCACCAGAGCCCAGGACCAGGGCTGGATTCTTAAAATGTTCACGTGAAATCACACTGGATCCAAACACAGCAAACAAGTATTTTTTAATATCTGAAGGGGACACGAAAGCAACAGCAATGAGTACAAGACAGTTTGTCAGTCATGACCGCGAAGTGTTCTATCCATTTAATCAGGTCCTGAGTAGAGAGGGTCTGACTGGACGCTGTTACTGGGAGGTGGAGCTGGGAGCCAAACTGGTTTTTGTAGCAGTTGCCTACAGGAACATGAGAAGAAACAGAACAATGTTTGGGAACTGTGACAAATCTTGGGCAATACTACACTCTGACTATCGAGGCCATTATGTATTTTCCCACAAAAATGTTGAAACTCCCGTCTCAGGTCCTCTGTGCTCCAGAATAGGAGTGTACCTGGACCACAGTGCAGGTATTCTGTCCTTCTACAGCGTCTCTGACACCATGACCCTCCTCCACAGAGTCCAGACCACGTTCACTCAGCCTCTCCATGCTGGACTAATGCTTGGTAACATTGTAGGAGCCTCTGCTTGGTTGTGTAAACCTGAATAAATAGAAGCCATTTAAGGGACAGTGGGTTTAATCCTTATGTTTGTTTTCTTTCCATGTTTGTAGCTGACAGCTGATTGTGCAGTGAAGAAACGCTTAAATTCCCACTACTTTAGAAATGTGATTTTTTTGGAAGATCTGTAAACTATCATAAAAATGTTGTGTTTATGATCAATAGGGGTATTATTCATTATTATGTTTTAAAATGGCTGATATTCTGGTGGGCTATGTGAAGAAACTGAAGGTTTGCACAATGAATAAACAAACATGAACAAATGAATTATTTTCATCCTGCCTGTATACACCACATGTTGGTATATTGTTTTCAACACAACCTCACCTATATAACCTCATTTTTAAAAACCAACATAAATGTGATCTTGTGACTGTGTGTGATCCTGTCATCAACTCTGGTTTTTATTCTAGTGGGACTCTATTTTATTTGTGTCTTGTGTTTAGTGTAACAATTTGGGTCATTTTGTGTCTTTTTTTAGTAATTTTGTGTTTTTTTTGGTTGATTTGGCTTCTTATTTTGTGTCTTTTTTGGTCATTTTTAGTCTTTTTGTGTCTTTTTTTGGTCATTTTGTGTCTTTTTTTTAGTCTTTTTGTGTCTTTTTTTGTCATTTTGTGTCTTTTTTTAGTCATTTTGTCTTCTCTTGTGTCTTTTTTGGGTCATTTTGTGTCTTTTTTTAGTCTTTTTGTGTCTTTTTTGTCATTTTGTGTCTTTTTTAGTCCTTAAGTCCAACATAAATGTGATTTTGATGATTTTGTGATTCATGCTCAGTAAAGAACTTTAAATGTTGCATCAAACTTTAGAGGTAAATTTACAGTAGGGCTCAACGCTGCTTTGTTTTTACGTCTGGATGTGATGAAGAAGTCATGCTTTGGCTTTTTTAGTGACTCCAGAGGGTTAAACAGCTTTGCCACTGTAAACTGAGCAGTTTTCCATCACTTGTTGCTTTTAACAACCATTATTTCTTTGTGCACAAAAGAGCATTCAGTACACAGACCTTAAAGTCCTGACACACATAAGACAAGAGGTATTGTGTAGATATTGTATATTTGGTCCCAAGTATTTCTGTGTACTTAATTTGCCCCCTGATGTGAATAACATTTATAATTTGGAAACTTTTTTCCACCATCTTTCCCATTTGGTCTGTAGCCCAGTGGTTCTCAACCTTTTTTTCAGTGATGTTCCCCCTGTGAAATATTTTTTCAGCCAAGTACCCCCTATCCAGGGCAAAGCATTTTTCATAAAAAACATTTTTTTTAAAGCCTTAAAAACAGAGCGCTGTGCCATCAGTGTCTGATTTATTAAACTTTGGAACTGATAAACACATACAACATTCGAACATTTAAAAAAAAAACTATTTCAAACATTTTAAATGTTAATAATCCATGACAAAATTTTTTGCTAATATTTCTCATCACTAAAATGTAGTGATTCAAACTAATGTAGTAAAAACAGTGAGCATATAACCATTAAAAACTATAACTGCTCCGCTTCAACCACGACTCCATCTTTGAGTTTTGATTGACAGGTGGTGCCAGGTGATTGACAGGTTGGGTCCAACCATCCTGGTATGGGGGACACTCTGGGTTTTTAGGATCATGACATTGAATAGCCTACTGAATATAAAATTCATTTTATGAACATATACTTATATTTCTCTAAAATATTTATTAAATAATTATTTTTAGGATTTTTGCATGGATGCTACTTTTTAAATGTATATTTTAAATCTCACGTACCCCCTGGAGTGCCTCACCCCATTTGAGAACCACTGCTGTAGGGTGTGTGATATTTCATATATTATAATTTCTCTTTACTGATGCCGTCACGTTAAGTTTTTACTTGTCTTCTGACAGTGAACATTACAGCTGTGAAATTTGCAAACTGATGCACAACACAAGAGGGCGCCTTTATCCTGCTAATCAAGGATGTAGTGGAGGTTAAAGCACCTCAACTCATGTCTGCTTGTTTTAGACATTCAGACAACATGCATTAAGTGTGAAATTACAAGTGTAAATGCACAAGTTGATATATTTGTTTCGCCACTTAATGCACTTGCAATGCATTTAATTTCTGATGTGAGAGCTGCACATCAGCAGCTCTACAACCTGATGCTGCAGATTTAAACGTTATTATCAGGAAATTAATTTAGTTCTGACACTGTCAATAATCAAGGATACATGGAAATCATTTCAGTTTTTGACAGAAAATCAAAGTGAATTTTTTTTTGAGGGAATATTATCTTCGATGAATACCAATAGAAATGTTGTAAAATGATTTCAGCAAATCAGGACCAAAGCATAAAAACATAATCCAAAGTGGCAATGGTACGGTTTGAAGGATTTATACTAGGGATGGGCGATATATCGATATAAAAAATAATGATATTAAAAAAATATATAGATATATTTTTTATAATAGACCATATTGCATATATCGATATAGTTAAAATGTTTTCTTTCTTTATATATAAATGCTGCCATTACTAGGGTTAGTCATATCTAGTTATTTTGCAATGTTCATCACTTTTTTCTCATATGAATACATTTAATTTATATTACTTTTTACTCTTTTATTCCTTACTCTTTTTTAATTGAGTTCTTTATTACTATTTTAGTATTATTTTATTGTTTTCATTGTTTTTTTATTACTATATAATTTGTGTATGATTTTATTGTTTTTTAATAACTGTACAGCACTTTGGTCAACATAGGTTGATTTTAAATGTGCTCTATAAATAAACTTTGACTCGACTATTTCAGAAAAAGATTAGCCTATTTTATTCCTATTTTTATTTAAGATATTTTTTAATTAAATATGCACTTTATGGAGCTTTTTTTTTTTTTTTTTTTTTAAAGTTACTCCTGTTGTTATACAGTATTTATGTTCACTTAAATAAACGGTTTCAATAAAATTACTTGTGACATGTCATATTTGGCTTTGACTGAACATTTGCTCTCACTTTGCGATAAAAATATCAGGATATATATGGTATGTCGATATGCAGCCTAAATATATAAGGATATGACTTTTGGCTAATTTATACCACATTTTATATGCAAGTAAACAACATACTGATTTTTGTAGTTATATATGTATATATAATCTTTCTTTTTCCTTGCTCCTCTTTATTTTCTTCTATATATATATTGCAATTTTATGAAACATTTTAGTCACCATGGGTAGGCTTAATGTCCACCTTGCAAATAAATAAAAAAAATCATACAATAAGTGTAACTCTATGTGAATGTGTATCGTATATGCTCACACAATATTGCAATGTCTGTTTTTGCAAGGTCTCTGTAGTGTATGGCTGTACGCCAGGTTAGAGTCATGACGGCATGACGTCAGCTGCAAGCGTAACGTGTGACGTGTGTTCTGAGTGTCACCTAATGTTGATAATAATAAAGCACGGAGTTAGCACACAGCCGTTGTCAGCGCCTCCTTAAACATAACATTGGCGACAAGGATGGAGCTTCCACTTTCACCTTTGCCTCAGTTCCTTGCTTGCCCGGTGAGCCACCGGTCCCGTGGTCCCGCTGGTATGAGTCGTTCGAGATGTTTGTGGCGGCCATGGGTCTCGCCGATGCTCCCGAAGCTAGGATAAGAGCAATGCTAATCCATAGCCTGGGCAACGAGGGACAGCGCATCTTTTGGACTCTCGGACCCGCGCCGGAATACACGGACTGTGTCACCTTGCTCGAGCGACATTTCGCCGTGCCACAGAGCGTCCTGGTCCGGCGGATTATCTTCCGTCAACGCCGACAGCGGCCGGGTGAGTCGGTTCATCAGTACGTCACCGACCTCCGTTGTTTGGCCAGCCTCTGTCAGTTCGGCATCTTAGAAGAGGAGATGATTTGGGATCAGCTAGCAGAGCACACAGTTGACCCTAAGCTACGTGAGAAACTGTTTACGTCGCCGGATGACCTGTCACTGTCAAAGGCGGTGGAAACAGCCTTCCAGCTTGAGTCGGCTGCTCAATTAGCATCGCGGCTAGCGGCGCCAAGCCCGACGCCCCACTCACCACGGCTTTGGCACAGACAGTGGCCCCGTCTGCTCAACCCTCCTCTGACCTCGAGGTAAATGTCACGGGACGCCGGGGGGCTACAGGACGCCGGCTGTGTGGAAATTGTGGCTCTTCCTCTCACTTCTCACGCGCACCAGTGTGTCCAACCATGGGGCAGAGGTGCCAGTGCTGCGGTAAGCTACTGCCAAAGTATGCTGCTCCACACCTGCCTCCGCAAACCCCCAGCCCCGCTCACCCCGCCCGCCAAGCCCGACCACCATCCATTCTGTGGACTCCAATGCCAAGCCATTCACCTGGTGCACGGTGGAGCTAGATGGAGTATGCCTGCCACTGTTACTGGACACTGCTGCCTCCACAGTCCGGCGGCTCTTCCCCCAACAGGCGATCAGAGCGGACGCAGAGGAGCTGTATGGCTATGGACACGCTAGAATCGGCATGGTAGGCACCACCACTTTCTCTGTCCGCTACAGCTCCAGGGCTCTCCCAGCATTCACCTTTCAGGTGTCCCGCCATGGTGCCAACCTTCTGGGGTTCGACTTGTTCTGCGCCCTGGGCTTTTCTATCACAGACAACATGGGGGCCACCATACTGACTGTGTCCACACCCTGGCAGCACCGATGGCCGTCACTTTTCACCGGGCTGGGCTGCCTTATCGCCTTCAACCACCAGCTGCTCATCGACCCGGCTGTGCCCCCAGTCATCCAACCTCTACGCCGGCCGTCCCTCGCCCTACGAGATGACGTCACAGCCGAGCTGCAAAAACTGCTGGACGCCAGCATCATTGAGCGAGTTGATGCCTCGCCCTGGGTCTCTAACCTGGTGGTGGCGAAGAAGAAGTCAGGTGGTCTGCGCCCCTGCGTGGATCTCAGGCAGGTAAATAGAGCAGTGATCCCAGATAGATACCCACTGCCTACAGTGGAGGAGCTGTCCGCTAAGTTATATGGCTCAACAGTCTTCTCCAAGCTCGAACTCCGCCAAGGCTATCTACAGGTCCCTTTACATCCTGGCCGTCGCAACCTCACTGCTTTTGTGACCTACATGGGGGTCTTTCGGTATACCCGCATGCCCTTCGGCCTGAGCTCCGCCCCTGGCTGCTTCCAGAATATCATGGCCACCATCTTTGCAGCCATCCCAGGTGTGGTTGTATATCTCGACGACATTGTGGTTCACGGGGCGACCTCCGCCTCGCACAACGAGCGCCTTTCCATGGTGCTCAACGCCCTCAGCAGCCACAACCGCCCATTGAACGGGGAGAAGTGCATCTTTTCAGCGTCTGCCATCGAATTTGTGGGGTTTTGCCTGACGAGCCACGGCCTGAGCCCACTCTACTCAAATGTTGATGCTGTCCTGCGCCTGCCTGAGCCCTCCTGCCCCGCCCAGCTATCCTCATTCCTGGGGATGACAGCCTATTACCTCCGCTTTCTTCCCCACATCTCTGAGATCACTGCACCGCTGCGCGCCCTACTCAAGCAGGACGTGCCCTGGGCTTGGACCCCCGCATGCCGTGCCGCTGTCCACCGCCTCAAGTCCCAGCTCACCTCTCCGCCGGTGCTGGCCCACTTTCACCTGCGGAGTCCTACGTTCGTGACCTGTGACGCATCCAACACAGCCGTCGGCGCCGTCTTGTCCCAACTCCAGCAAGGGGTCGAGCGGCCGGTGGCGTTTGCCTCGAGATCTCTCACTCCGGCTGAGTGCAAGTACTCGGTGGGGGAAAAGGAAGCGCTGGCCTGCGTCTGAGCCTGTGAACGCTGGCACATGTACCTGTACGGGCGGCACTTCACCCTGCGGACGGACCACCAGGCCCTCACCGCCCTGCTGGCCACAACTGGATCTGGCCACAGGCCACTGCTCCTTAATCGGTGGTCTGAGAGGCTGCAGGTGTACGACTTCACCACACAGTTTACGCCTGGCAGAGAGAACGTCGTTGCAGATCTTCTTTCCAGAGCCACACCCGGTGCAGTGCCTGACACCGTCCAGGACCCCTCAGAGCCAGAACTGATTCTCATGCTGCACACGCCCCTCCAGGCAGCCGTTTCTCTGCAGGAGCTCCAGGCTGCTTCCGAACAGGACCCTGTGTTCGCCCAGCTCCGCACGTTTATCCAAGAGGGCTGGCCCGCCAGAGTCTCGGAAGAACTGGCACCCTTCCACGCGTCAAGGGTGAGCTCTCTTGCTGGAATGGTGTCTGCGTCGCACGGGGATTGTGTACAGTGGTTCCCAGCGCCTTACGTGCACGCGTCCTAACCATGATGCATGAAGGTCACCTGGGCATTGTGAAGGTTAAGCAGCGCTGCAGGGGCTCCGTCTGGTGGCCGGGCATCGACAAAGACGTGGAGGTGATGGTGAAAGACTGTACAGCCTGCCTCACCAGCGGTAAGACTGGTCTGCCCCCACCTCCACCTTTACAGCCTCTGCCGTGGCCACAAACGCCGTGGACCCACATTGAGCTGGACATCTGCGGCGAGCTCCACGGCGTCCCCGTGGAGCTCGCACCAATGCTTTCTGCTGGTCGCCTATGATCTCCACTCCAAATGGCCTGAGGTCCTCCCTGCTGGTTCTGTCACCACCAAGGTGGTCACTGACTTCCTCTCCTCCCCTGCACGCTGGGGCGTTCCTGATACCGTCACCACCGATAACGGGCCCCAGTTCATCTCGGCCGACTTCACTTCCTTCGCGGAGGAGAGAGGAATCAAGCACATTAGAACAGCCTTCTACCACCCGCAGGCTAATGGCGGTGTGGAAAGGTTCAACCAAACGCTCAAGAACGGGCTCAGAGCACATCTGGCAGACAGCCTCCCGTTTCCATCAGCACTGCAGAGTACTCTGCTCCACTACAGGGCAACACCACACACAACAACGGGCAGTTCTCCAGCTCTCTTGATGTTGGGTCGTGAACTGCAGCTTCCTCTGGATCGTCTGCGCCCTATGACAGGGAACCCTTCAGCAGCAGCACCGTCCTTGAGGAACAGAGTGGCAGAGCAGCAACAGCGTATGAAGCAACGGTTTGACAGAGGACATCGAGCGAGATTCCCTGCACTCACAGTGTCGGACTGGGTGAGCATTCGTCGTCCCAGTCGGTCCCACAAACTGCTCTCATTCTGGTCTGCACCACAGCAGATCACAGCACAACTGGGGCCTGCTACCTTCCGCCTGGCCGACGGGTCGCGTTGGCACTCTAACCGCCTTAGGAAGGTGGCGGCGCCATCTGACTCTGAGCAGGCCGCTGCAATCGAGCAGCGTCATGCAGACGCTGACTGGGACATTACGGAGGCACAGCCTGAGGCACGGCCGGAGGCCCCAGCTGCACACCCACCTGAGCCGGATGCACTGGCTGAACCACTGCAGCTCGGGCAGCGCCCGGTTCGGGCCCACCAGAGGCCATCCTACCTCAAAGACTACGTTACAGACTTTTGAAGTTTAGCTAGTGCATAGCCTGTCATGTGGCAGAATAATCCACAGGGCTATGCAGGCAAACCGGTAGTCTTCCCGGTTTTGTCAGCCAGGTTGATTTGTTAAGAGAGCGTTCTGCTGTACTGGTTAGAGTTATTTAAAAGAGGGGGTAAATGTAGTGTATGGCTGTACGCCAGGTTAGAGTCATGACGGCATGACATCAGCCGCAAGCGTAACGTGTGACATGTGTTCTGAGTGTCACCTAATGTTGATAATAATAAAGCACGGAGTTAGCACACAGTCGTTGTCAGCGCCTCCTTAAACATAACAGTCTCCGCCTGAAAGCCAGTGATGGTCTTCACTAGTACAAGAGCTACATACGTTAACTTTGTAGAAAAATTGAAAAGTATAAATAACATTAAACACCTAACTGTTTGGAGCTCACTGTCATCTATTTTTACTGTGAGTGGAAAATAATATAACACACCCTGTCTCTAATGAAAGGTTGCTTTTTATGGAATGTAGTAAAGCCTGAAAACCTTTTTGTTCTTTCCCCCGAACAAAGCAGGCTCAACCCAGTCCAAGATAATTGTTCCCTCCCCTTCATAAATCTGAAGGTAAACAATAGGCGTAAACATGTATAAAATGTTGGAGCTAATAAACTGTCAAAAGGGAAAGCATTGGACAGTTGCTCACTGAGAGGTGAAATGGCGGAGCAAGCAAAATTCTCTTGTTCCATCTGTCTGGATCTACTGAAGGATCCGGTAACTATTCCCTGTGGACACAGCTACTGCATGAACTGTATTAAATCACACTGGGATGGAGAGGACGAGAAGGAGATCTACAGCTGTCCTCAGTGCAGGGAGACCTTCACACCGAGGCCTGTCCTGGTGAAAAACACCATGTTAGCAGATTTAATGGAGGAGCTAAAGAAGAGCGGACTCCCAGCTGCTCCTGCTGATCACTGCTATGCTGGACCTGATGATGTGGCCTGTGATGTCTGCAGCGGGAGAAAACTGAAAGCCACCAAGTCCTGTCTCATCTGTCTGGTGTCTTACTGTGATGAACACCTCCAGCCTCATTATCAATCCTCTGCCTTTGAGAAACACAAGCTAATGGAGCCCTCCAAGAAGCTGCAGGAGAACATCTGCTCTCAGCATGATGAGGTGATGAAGATGTTCTGCCGGACTGATCAGCAGTCTATCTGTTATCTCTGCTCTGTGGACCAACATAAAGACCACGACACAGTGTCAGCTGCAGCAGAAAGGAGCGAGAGGCAGAAAGAGCTGGAGGTGAGTCAACTAAACATCCAGCAGAGAATCCAGGACAGACAGAAAGATGTGAAGCTGCTTCAACAGGAACTGGAAGCTATTAATCGCTCTGCTGATAAAACAGTGGAGGACACTGAGAAGATGTTCACTGAGCTGATCCGTCTGATGGAGAAAAGAAGCTCTGAGGTGACGCAGCAGGTCAGATCCCAGCAGGAAACGGAGGTGAGTCGAGTCAAAGAGCTTCAGGAGAAGCTGCAGCAGGAGATCACTGAGCTGAAGAGGAAAGAGGCTGAACTGAAGAAATTCTCACACACAGAGGATCATAACCAGTTTCTACAAAACTTCCCCTCAGTGTCAGCACTCAGTGAATCCACAGACTCACCTAGCATCAATATCCGTCCTCTGCGCTACTTTGAGGATGTGACAGCAGCTGTGTCAGAAGTCAGAGACAAACTACAGGACGTCCTGAGAGAGAAATGGAGAAAGGTCTTACTGACAGTGACAGAAGTGGATCATTTACTGTCAAATCCACCACCAGAGCCCAGGACCAGAGATGAATTCTTAAAATATTCATGTGAACTCACACTGGATCCAAACACATTACACACACAGCTGTTATTATCTGAAGGGAACAGAAAAGCAACAATGAAGAGAAAACAACAGTCTTATCCTAGTCACCCAGACAGATTCACTACATGCTGTCAGGTCCTGAGTAAAGAGAGTCTGACTGGACGTTGTTACTGGGAGGTGGAGTGGAGCAGAGATGGAGTTGGTGTAGCAGTTGCATACAGGAATATTGGCGGAGCAGAAAGCTTGGATGAATCTAGATTTGGGCTCAATGACAAATCTTGGGCATTCTTTTCTTACCAAAGGTATAATGCATTTTGGCACAACAATGTCCAAACTCACGTCTCTGGTTCTCAGTGCTACCGAATAGGAGTGTACCTGGACCACAGTGCAGGTATTCTGTCCTTCTACAGCGTCTCTGAAACCATGACCCTCCTCCACAGAGTCCAGACCACATTCACTCAGCCTCTCTACGCTGGACTCTGGTTTTATTACATTGATGATACGGCTGAATTCCGTAAACTTACATAGATAGAAGCCATTTAAGAGAGAAAGCACCACACCTTTGTTGTCGATACAAATGTTTCTTCTTTTCATTTTGTACATTTGCAAAGAAAGCTTCAATTGCTTTACATACCTACACTGTAAAACCCATTGTTGCTTGTCTGTCATCACAACTAGTTTTTCCTTTTCAATACAACAAAGATTTGTGCAAAAAGTCTTTTTAACCTAAAATATTGAGTCAAATAGCAATATTCATTTGAGTTAACTCTGTTGTCTTTGTTGTCTTGACATACAATTATTTTGCAGCACTGACACTCAAATATTTAAGTAGAAACAACAAGTTGGGTTTTACAGTGTAGGAGCTATTATCAAATTGTTGATATCATGATCATAATCAATGAGGAGATTATTCATCATTTTCCTGTAGCTGAAATTCTGGGTCCAAACTGTTGTTTGTGTGGATGAGGTGAATATGTACACAAAATCATTGAAGTCATTTAAAGTCCTCATTCAGACACATTTTAAATGATGTGAAATTACAATTCTATGATGTATAACCTAATTCTGCAAAGCAAAAGCCCAATCAGAGGCTGTATGTGCATGCAGATTACAGTATTGTGCAGTGGTGTTGGTGGGTCAGTCTCTGGGAGAGAGAGTGGTGGGAATTTACAGTTTAACTTTAAGGTTCTAATCTGCAATTCTTGAAAATGTGATTTAAGATGTTTTTGCCTTTAGACGCACAGTACTTTGTTCTAATTTTTTAATTCACACAACAAAAAAAGATACATAACAGTCATGCTTTACTATGCACATGCACACAATTTGCTGATTTTTTAAAAACATTTTTTTAGCAAAATCATAAGATAATATAGGACACGACAGAATGAATATCTATTTTTAAATGCAGTAAGCCTAGTTCATAGAATATCAGAATCAGAATATATTTTATTGCTTAGTAGGTCTTCACATACAAGGAATCTGCTGTGGTGTATTGGTGCAAAATAACAAAGTATAAATATATTTGTTATATATAGTTACTATTTTGTCTTGGTGTAGGCCATATGTGACGTTATCTCAACAAGAGGTGATTACATTTCATCACAAAGAGAGGAACTAGTAAGGTACTGTTGTGATTTCTGTTTCAACTTAACCTTTGAAATGATATCAAACAGATGTTCTGATTGTCACATCTAAATCAAATAAAACACTCTGGGAAAAACACACTACTTTTTTTTAATAGTTATTTGAGCCATTTTTCAGCTAACATTTTGAACCCTTTATGTATGGAGGAGTGTTTCTATTATACATCTTTAGAATAAATGTATTTTATTATTTATTAATCCAAGTATTCAGTATATATTATTGTTATTATTATTATTATTATTATTATTATTATTATTATTATTATTTTAGTATTAGGTCATTTAATTTTAAATAAAATTTGGATGAATGGGTCATTTTTGACCCATGTGTGTAAACTTGATATAATAATACAAAAACTATTTTTCTCCATAAGCTATGAAAGGAAATGGATATAATGATCTGTTGTAATAAAATAAGATATTCAAATAATACTTGGACTATTCAATCACAAAATAAATTGATTTAAAAAGATAGAGCAAATTAACACACAGCAGCATGAAATAACATGAGAAATGAATGTGGGTCATTTTTGACCCATCTTGTGCATCAAAGGGTTAAATTACATTAAGATAAATCAAACACAATTCTCAGCTTTCCAACATGGCCATCAGGGGGACCGGATCAACTGACAACCGTCGCCCCAGACACAGACTTCATATCCCAGAATCCTTTGCGTCAGGTTTTTAATATTCCGCTTCCTCCATCCTGTCCGAGCTGAGCAGAGGAGGAGGAAACAGATGATTCGTCTGCTGCTGGAGACTGAAACCTGCCAACTGAAACCTCCGAGGGCTTATAAAGAAAAACTAACCCCCCTAACAAGCGAGTTTGAAAGGTAAGAGCCATAATGGAGACTTTAAAATCAGCGACTGTAATGCATGTTTCCAAGCTAACTAGCTAGTTAGCTTAGTTGTTAGATAAACACCTCTGCTTTATTATGCCATCCAGCTCGGTGTCACAGCTGCACCACGGTTAGCCTGTCTGTTTCCTTTCATTTAATTAGTATCTTCGGTTCCCTATATGCTTTTTCTGTGGTATAAACAGCTCAAATGTAAAATGTATGAGTCCACAGTGCTGCTGCTGTTGTTGGCCTCAGATCCAGATCAGGCAGTCACTTTCTGTTTCCTGCTGCAGGTCTTTTATTTATTTATTAATCATTTCAAGTCGCCAAAGTGATGCAGCGAAAGACTAGTAGCATGCAATTTAGATTTAATTTGTAGCTTCCTCATCAACTGTGACATTAGCATCAACATTTGGTGAGCCAGTGGTGGAAAGTATTACAGTTATTTAAGTAAGTCCACTACATCCCAGAGGCAAATATTGCACTTTTTGTTGAGGCTCTGCAGCATAAACCATTGAAACACCACAGGATTTATGATCTTGCAAACACTGTCCCAAAATGGGAACTACACAGATACACACTCATACAAGAACTTAATAATATGTATGTGCATTAAAAGCACAAAACTTCACTGTGTGAGTAAATGGAAGTTCTTGTTGGGTATTTCTTGACTTACTGTCTTGTTCTCTTGTGAGAGCAAATGTTCAGTCAAAGTCAAATATGACATGTCACAAGTAGTTTCACTGAAACCGTTTATTTAAGTGAACACAAATACTGTATAACAACAGGAGTACCTTTTAAAAAAAAAAAAAAAAATCAAAGCTCCATAAAGTGCACATTTAAATAAAAAATATCTTAAATAAAAATAGCCTATGAAATAAAATAGGCCAATCTTTTTCTGAAATAAATATATTTATGTGAGAAAAGGATAACAAACATTACAAAAGAGCTAAATATGACAAACTCTAGTAAGGGCAGCATTTATATATAAAGAGAGAGAGAAAAAATTGAACTATATCGATATATGAGATATGGTCTAATTCCATATCACATTTAAAAATATTTTGATATATCACCCAGCCCTACTTGTACTCACATTTACATCTGTATACTTGGTCTCTCTTGCATGAAATTTCCTGGACAAATAGAAACTGGATAGAAATACTTCCCCAAAAAATGTCAAAAAGCCAAAAGTCAAATCAGGTTTAAGGAGTTCGGCGTTGCTATAAAAGCTTTCTAGATGTGAAGAGGAAGCTGGTGGAGGGTTGTACTTTCAGGGGAAATTACAATATACAGTTTGTCTCATGGGAGTTCACATTATACAAGAACATAAGAATAGGTATATTTTCAACCATCTGTTTTGAGCTGATGTGGCATCAGAACTGCAGAGGAAAGTCAACCAGCACTGTACAGACATTATAACAAGCTTAACAAGTGCAGTATATTCCAGCTTTTTAACATGACATTGAGCCTTGAGAGTCAGACAGTATGCTTTTTTTTTTAGAATCTGTGAAATGCAAAACAAGAAGTAACACTGCGTGCAGTTATGTGCACACTCTAGTGTGCCAGTTTCAAGTCTTTATCTGGTTTTGATCATATTTAATGTGTGACATTTACTTCAGCTGACCTTTAAATGATCCTGTCACAGGGTCTGATCACCTGTGTCTATAATCTGGAATCCAGGCACCTTGTTGTACTTCTAGTTTTCCTTATAGGTGGAAAGTTTTGCCAATCTGCTCCCCTAAAAGCCAGCCGATCGGAAACAGTGCAATGCCGCAACACGTCCTACGTAAATAATGCTATTTTGAAAGATGAATTCAGAAATCAGAAAATAGACACACATCCACACACACACACACACACACACACATACGCACACTTCTTGCTTTATAGATAGATTTACAGTATTTATTAACAGTTGATTTCAGTTTACCATTTGGTCAAAGATTCTAGCAACCTAGTCCTGGGTATCCATCCCAAATTATCTTGTCTTCAATCTTATTTTGTCTTTAAACGGCTAACTATTAAGTATTGATGAGAGTTGATGATTCCCCTGTATACATGAAAGACAGTGGTCAGAAACCTGGACATACATAATGTGTTTATATCACACAGTCGGGCATTTCCCAAACCAGGATATTATGTTTACACGTGCAGCTACAATCAGGGAAAAATCACCCTATTCTGTCTTGTTTTTCTCTTCTCTATTGTGGAAAATTAATCAGACAGAGAGCAAATTAAATCTGATATTTTATTGGCCCAACCCTAAACACTCCACATGAATGATTATATTGCTTCGTGGGACAGTTGTTTGCTTGGGGATAAACTCAATAAATGCAGCTTTAAGAAACCTAATCTAATTAATTGGATGTTATGTTTGAGCTGGTAGTCATTTGTCATACTTAGGAAAATTATCTGGTGTCACGGTAACATAAAGAAATATGCTTTGGTCTCAAATAAGCACAAGATCTAAAAGAGCTTCTTCTGCATGACTGCATTCATCTGCAGATGGATGATTACGCTGGAAAAACAGTTTCACACATGAAGTCCACTAATCTGCAGAAACCTTAGTTGCCTACTGGTCACAGGATTTCTACTGAAAACAGTCTGAAAGGAATCGAAGCACACTAGTGAGTCAGTTTGGCTGCTGCAGTTTTTTTAAATATATATTTTTGTGTGTATGGTTGTTTTGAGTGAACAAATTGTTAGGATATTACTTTACTTACTTTCTTCTTGTACATCTATATGTCGTCTCTCTTGCATGAAATTCCCATAACTGAAGTAGACCGAACTTGAGTTATACATGTACTATGAAACACCGAGGCCTTTTGGTCATAAATCCTGTCAAAAACTGTCAAAAAGCCAATGGTCAAATCAGGTTAAATGTACAGTTTAGTGCAGCTATAAAGCTCTCTTGCATGTGAAGAGGAAGCTGTTGGACAGTTGTACTTTCAGGGGAAATTACAATACTGTATATGATTTGTTTCGTGGGAATTAGTTTTCTTTATGACATGAAATTACTTCCTGTTGCTCACTCTCTTCCAGTAAGTCACATTCACACTGTCCAGTAAACCTTGAGATAACCTGCATCATTTGTAATCATTAACAAAAAGCTGCTCTAATCCAAGGTGTTCCATTGTTCTAACCTGTGTACCTTTTAAAGCTGGAAATACGCCATTTTAAAGTAATTTAACTGCTTCTAAGAGATATTTTGCAGTGTTGTACTGGTTATTCAGTTATGAATGTTAACCCTCTATGGTACGGTGTTGCCCTCAGGCAACATAACATTTTTGGCCTGTCAAATTTCTACAAAGCATGTTTTTGAGAGATGCAATACTTTTAAAAAAGAGGGAAGAGTATAGGGAACCACTAGCAATGGTTCAATGTTACAATGTTGCCTACAGCAAACAGGTTAAAAAAGTTCCCTTTATAATATTTTAAAATTTAAAATTTAATGTATTGTATTCTATTGAAGCTATTGAATCTTTTATACATGTTTATTAAATAAATTATGTTAAAATTAATTTCAGAACCTCTCTTTTTCACTTGTGCATCGTTATGGTACACTTATTGTAAGTCGCTTTGGACAAAAGCGTCTGCTAAATGACATGTAATGTTATGTAATGCTAACCCTAACCCCCCCCCAAAAAAAAAAAAAAATCATACATTTTCTTCAGAATATGTTTATTTAGTCAATTTTAAGACAAAAAATCACTCCAAACTTTTTTTTCCTAACTGGCATCATAATGCCATAGAGGGCTAAAAAGTAATGCTGCAACAAACATGATTTCCAACACGAGTAAAAAAAAATAAAAAAAAAATCATGATCATGCGGAACCACACGACTGGTTTTGACTAGCCCGAGACAGAACATCTACTGGAACCAAACTACTTGAATCACATGTTCACTGTCTTTCTTGGTTGCTATCTAAGTGGCTTTGAGTGCAATTAGTTTCATTTCCTTAAACTCAGACATTACAAACACGATTTATGGAGGTTATGGTCAGAGGTCATAGCACTCAGACAATAACAACACAATTATCTGGGTCATGTAACGATTGTTTTACAACATCTTTGTAAGATTACCTCTAGTTTCTAATGGGAGCAAATCTCTTCCATCAACATCCTCTTAGTGAATTCGTTGACTGCCTGGCTGCTTTTGTCTCTGTTGACTAAGATTTCTTTGTTCAATTAGCCATTTTCTGTTGGTTTTTTCCATGCTGAGTGACCTAATTCCAAGAAAGCAGTGGTGCTTTTTAGGGATGCACTATATTATCGATATAATAAAGTGATTAAATAATGTGGTGACATCACCTCTGTTGCTCCTTGTTTGTAGCTCATAGAATTGTGCAGTGTAGTCTGAGCCCACCTATTTATTTATCTTCTGATTAGGGACTGAAGCTGTTTATATTTATATCACTTTTTGTGATTTGGTTTGCAGAGTGCAGATTGAGTCGTCACATATTGGGCTCCTGTTTTAAGTTAAATTTTAATTTAAGCAGCAGTCTGTAAGGTACATGTAGTTTTATTCAATTTGGGTTTAATTGCTGAACAGTTGCACTTTTCACATGTTCCCAGTGAACACAGGTTATGTTTACTTATTATGTCAATTGGCAAATGGGACAAATTTGCCCTGATCGTGGGTATTAGTTGTGTGTGAAAAAAATATCGGTATCGGTAATCAGCTAAATGAGTTGTAAAAAATCAGCATATCGGATATCGGCAAAAAATCACCACCACCACACGATAATTCTACTCCTCAAATAATTGTCACTAGCACTTATTGATGCACTAATAGCTCTTGCTCTAATTGCAGTATACCTTGATTGATTGCTTTCACTCTTCCTGTAAGTCGCTTTGGATAAAAGCGTCTGCTAAATGACTAAATGTAAATGTAAAAAATCCAATATCGTGCATCCCTAATGCTTTTGCATGATTCTTTGTGTTGGCAGTTTAATATTTTCACACTCGGAGCAAAATGTTTATACGCTTGAAGAAGTGTTTTTGTTTTTGTCCTCCTAGTGAATGCAAGTCCAATTTTCACTATTGTTTAGCTGTGGGTCCAGAAGATGGACACATCTGTGGGAGCTCTATGGCTCTGTAGTGCTAAATGCATGAATACATCTCTGTTTCTGAAATGATCAATTTCAACCTTCTGCTTCATCCTCTCTGCAGATGGACTGATGACGTTTACCTCCATAGACTGAGTCCAGATCCACTATAAACCAGCCTGCGCCGATGACCCGCCTCCTCTGACTCCACCCGAGTCCACCTTCTGTTGACCAGTGGGCGGGGTGGGCCCTGCTCAGGGCGGGGGGGGGGTCGTGATCAGGGATGGACAGTCGATGCAGCAGCAGCGCCGACTCTCGGCTGACCGGCAGGGGGCTGGGCTCCATCAACACCACGGCCATCTGCGCAAGGGTGGAGTCGTACGAAGCCGGAGAGAAGAAGTGCATCTCGGACGTGAGGAGGACCTTCTGCCTCTTCGTCACCTTTGACCTCTTGTTCATCACATTGCTCTGGATCATAGAGCTCAATGTAAGAATACACTATTTGATTAATTAGGGCCTCAGGGCAATCGCACCGAGCACTGGTCCCATACAGCAATAGCTGTAGGGACCAGCTGCACTACTGTTATACTGTGGATTTCGTCCCGCTACTAGTCCTACAACTTGAAGAGTTGCAGGACAAATTATATATCAATACGTGCGGTTCGATCGGGATCGGTGTGCTATTACTTTTCTCTACAGAATACGAATTTTTCGCGACATAAGTTGCGAAAAACTGCCCAAAATTTTGCATTGAAATGAATGGGATGGCCGAAAAAAAAAGAGCGAAAAAGAACAATAATAGGAGATTTTTAAACGTCTACTTCTCCGGCATAATTTCACCTAGAGACTCCATTTAAACTTTAAACAGTAGACACAAGTCTTGTGTATCAGTGTATTAATCCACGTTTCGATAGGTCATATAGTTTTTTATCAATCCCTGTTCAATGACCATGATCATTTTTGGAGAAATTCTGAGATTATAATGGGTGTGTATTGCACGGAATGTTCGTGTCACAGTGTGTGACATCATCCCCAGAGTGCAGAGGGAGAGAATAAATTGTCAAAAAATACATTTGAAAACTGCGCTCCAGGCCGCAAATTCCACTCTACAGAAATAATTTATACATAGAAACGTAGGAAAATTTGTCTTCTCACTCACAATCCTCTGGTAAAGCTGTCAGAGTTATAGTTTGGGCGTAGGACGCACAGATTCACCACCAAAACCACCAACAGCCTCATTTGCTCCCATATTAAAAACGCAGAAAGATTTCTGAAGGAGGGAGATGTAACAGTTTTTTTAGATCGCTCTAACAAAGCTATTTTTTCATTATTCTTAAAAAAACATATGTAGACGTTCAGGAAGAACTCAGGACGCTCAAAGTGAAGTCGGATCAATGATAGGTATTATGGTTTTGCCAAAAATGCTTTCTGTTCGAGGCCAGAAATTCCAGTCTGTCCACCTCTGCTGTCACTATGCCGGAACAGGTGGCAGTTAATTCTGTTGATTGCTTTGATCTGATTGCCTTTGATCTTTGATGTGATAACAGTTACAGATACACACACACACACACATGCACGTAAGCACGCACACTCCTCACACATGCATACATATGCTTCAAACACACACACAGGTAACTTTATGCGATTTTCGCTACACACACACACACACACACACACACATTTTGAGGTTAAAGGGCATAGTTTGAAATCTCTGAAGAATCTCATCATAGTGTACACACACCGGCAGTAGCCCCCGTGGCCCTTTCAGAATTTCCCCAGAGGAAATTTTCTAGTGATTTCTTATTATTTATTCAGAGAAGGGAATGTTTACATATTTGATTATAGAAGGGTCTAGGGTTAGGGTTAAGAAGTGTTCTTTGTATTTGAAATGTTTAGGTTTTGGAAAAATGGATGGAAAAGTTAGATTTTCTCTTCCTGTTTCCAAACATTCATACATTTGAACAGGAAGCTAGTTGATGCATTAACACCTCTACCTTTAGTCATGTCCTGCAGCTGTTTGCTGCATCTCATTAGTAAACACAATGATCTGTCTCAGGCATGGGTCTCAAACTCGCGGCCCGCGGGTCAATTGCGGCGCTCGTGATGATATTTTGTGGCCCTCATCTTGATATGAAAGTTTAATGTGAGTTTTATATAAATGGCACTTTACCGTGTTGTGTGTGGAAGGTCACTTTTAATTACTTTTTTTTGGTAATTTTGTGTCTTTTTGGTAATTTTGTGTCTTTTTTAAATAATGTGTCTTTTTAGTAATTTTGTGTCTTTTTTTGGGTCATTTTGTGTCTTTTTTTTATTTTTTATAATTTTGTCTTTTTTGGTAATTATGTGTATTTTTTGTTCATTTTGTTTCTTTTTTTAAGTAATTTAGTTTTTTTTTTGGTCATTTTGTGTCTTTTTGGTCATTTTGTGTCTTTTTGGGTCATTTCATGTCTTTTTAAAAAAAATAATTTTCTCTATTTTTGGTAATTCTGTGTATTTTTTTGTCATTTTGTGTCTTTTTTGTCTTTTTGTGTCTTTTTTGTCATTTTGTGTCTTTTTTTAGTAATTTTGTGCCTTTTTTTGGTCATTTTGATACTGCCTCCAGTGGCCCCCAGGTAATTTGAGTTTGAGACCCCTGGTCTAAGGCCTATCCTCACAGTGACAATGCTAGCACGCTGCTATTTAGCAAATATAAAGTTTACCATGTTTTGAATTTGAGGTTAACGACTGCTAATAAACCATGTACAGCAGAGGCTGATGGGAATGTTGTTAGTTTTCCAGGTATTTGCTCATCAAACAAAGTATTGGACACATTGAAGATTAAAGGTCAAATGGTTAAAAACAAAAACGGATTACAATTCACCTTGAAGAGGATCATGAATATCTGAACCAAATATTGTGTCGATCCAACCAATGTAAGAGGAGATATTTCACCCAAAAAACAACAAGTGTTAGCCTCATGGTGGTGTTAGGAAAAAAAATTGGGATGAACAAAGTCGGAGGGATTTATTGTTTTTGGGGAAAATGAAACTCTGAATTCCTCCAACAGTCATTGAGACATTTTGAGTCTGGACCAAAGTGTTGTATACAATTTAATACCATTTAAAATGTATTTTTTTGTTTGAAGAACAGGTGCTGGTTTTTCCTTTCCTTATTTAGTGATTGTGTTGCAGACTTGTTAATGAGCCTGTGTGTCTTTTATAGTATTCACAAAATTTGTGATGACTCTAAAGTCTTAGATAAGGATTTTTTTTTTTTTTTTTGAAGTTTGTTTTGTCATTTTGTAGCTCCCCAGTAATATTCCTTATGTCTCAATTTCAAACATTACCATTTTGGTCGAAGTGTGTGTTTTTAGAGTCAAAATGCTTTTCTTTTTTTTCCTCAAGTCCTTTTGAGAACTTTTCCCCATGTGACCTGATGTAGGCTGGTTTGACATCAGAGCCACATATTCAGTTAGTTTGTTTGTGCTATTTAGTGATTTTCGGGTGACCGTTTCCATTTCAAAAACCCAGACTAGAATAGAAATGGATATGTTTTTTTACCTTGTACCAATAGAGAATTTCATAATGAACTTGCATGTGAATTTATTTGACTGTCAGACAAAAACAAGAACCCAGCAGGTGTCATTCCTCATGAGTTATTGTTTGTTATGCAGCACTAATAAACTACAGCTATAACGTCATAATGGTCAAATGTTTTGTTTGAATCGTGTCAAGGCCGAACAGAAACAGGTCAGGTGCTGCTGAAGAACTGAATTGAGATCATGAAACATTGTTCCCTGAAGGATGAAGTGACACATTCACAGAATGCTCCACTTTCAGCAAATTAAACCATAACTGAAACAGATGTGTGTGTACACTGAAGCACACACACTCTCTGTGTTTGAAAGTGACTCACTCTGTGCAGTAACTCTTCTCACATTCACAAAATTAAACTAAAGTAAAGTTCTGTTGTCACTGTAAAGCTGTTCAACTGGAACTGAAACGTTTGCTCACAAGGTTTCCTGTCTTTTTGGTAAATTTGCCTAGCTTCCTCTCTGAACTGCAAAGCTAAATATGAGCAGTTTGGTTGTGGTTACTCTGCTCACGCCAAGGTTATAATAGTTTTGGATTTTTCATTAGTTTTAGTTTTAATTTCGTTGTGAATTTTTGTTTTCAAATTCAGTTAGTTTTAGTTTAGTTTTTATTTTTTGAAAATGTTTAGTTTTAGTTTAGTTTTTATTAGTTTTAGTGTTAGTTTTAGTTTTTTTGTAATGGGCTGGGACTGATCTGGTTGGTGCCAGATTCAAAGTGGCCGTAATAAATTCTGCGTTGATTTCCTTTGGTTTATCATCTCAGCCCCAATAAGGTTATTAACTCTTACAGTTCTGGGTGTTTTGAATTTTGGTTCTAGTGTAAACATCCAAGTAGTCAGTAAATATATTTACCATGTGTTACATGTTCAAATAGAAACACTGAATTATGAATGAAAAAAGTTGACAAAAACGAAAACTAAGGACATTTTCACTCTAATTTTAGTTAGTTTTAGTTAGTTTTGTAACCACAAAATACAGTTTCAGTTAGTTATCGTTTTTTTAAAAACTCTTTTTATTTTTATTTCAGTTAACGAAAATGTTTTTTCAGTTCTAGTTTTCGTTATTTCGTTAGTTTTCGTTAGCTATAATAACCTTGGCTCACGCTAAGTTTAGGATTCAGAAAACAGTTCAACAGATAACTACAAGTTCTGGAGTTAGTAGATCAGATTCAAAACAGAGGTACTCAGTCAATAAAGTACAGTTTAGAAAAATGTAGCAAAGTGGAGAGTAATGTGCAGAATGAACGGCATTATTCATAAAATTGAAGGGCTAGTCATTGCCTTACTTTATAAGGCAATATTAGGACTGCTGCCTTCATACATTTGCACCTTAATTACTGTGAGAAATGCTGGATCTTATTCTCTTCGTTCACAAGATCAGTTGTTGCTTTCTGTCCTTCTGCTCTACAGAGTTGGGTCAAAGTTGTTTACTCTGCACCTTATGCTGGAATATACTACAGAAAGACTGGAAACTAACTGACTTCATTTCTTTGAGCACTTTTAAATCCAAACAATTCCACAATATGCACTTGTTTCTCATAACACGTTTAAGGTCTGAGTCTTATGTAAATATGTAACTGTATTTAGTGTTTGCTGCCTCTTGGCCAGGGCTCCCTTGAAAAAGAGCTTCTTAATCTCAATGGGATATTTCCTGGTTGAATAAAGGTTAAATAAAAAATAAAAAAAATAACCAGTAAGGGGTTGATATGAATATGTTAAGATATATTCAGTGTAAAGGTAGGAATAAAGCCATTAGTAAGACATTATAAGCCGTGTTTCCTTTAGGGGGAAGAGTGTCCACCGGGAAAGTCGTAGGCCACACCCTCTCAAAAGTCCGCTCACTCTGCGTGTCTCCACAACAAGTTAGCCCCTAGAGGGATTTAGAGACTCTGGAGGTGACGTATGGTTTTCGGTTGTGGCGTTATTGCTTAGCAACAGTTTCGACTGTGATCCGTGATCACATATGCGATGGATTAAACACGTAAGAAGCAACTGTGGTCGCCGTCGTTAACTGTGCACAACGTCAGCAGCTGATCATAAACAAAGCAGCATGGCTAATTATGCACAGCATCTGCTGATCATAAACATAGTGATTGTGAATTAACAGCATCGCTAACTGTGCACAGAGTGTCTGGTGCTTGTTGTAAACAAACAGAGACCGCTAAGTGAACACCTCCTGCAGCAGCAGCACATACACACTGTACTGCTACAGCGCTAACTGTTAGCCTGTTAGCACATACACACTGTACTGCTACAGAGCTAACTGTTAGCCTGTTAGCACATACACACTGTACTGCTACAGAGCTAACTGTTAGCACATACACACTGTACTGCTACAGAGCTAACTGTTAGCACATACACACTGTACTGCTACAGAGATAACTGTTAGCCTGTTAGCACATACACACTGTACTGCTACAGAGCTAGCTGTTAGCCTATTAGCAATTTGCAGACTGGACACTAAGGGGTTAACATCCCCTCCGGCTCTGCAGCTGGGAAAGACTGCTGCAGGAAGACTGTGCCACTTCAACTAGTTCTTAAAACGAGTCTCCAATAACACCAGAAAAAGTTGCTGGATTTGTTGCCAGTCGCTTTTTTGAAAAAGGGGGTCTGAAAAGTCGCTTAATATAGCAACAAAGTTGCTAAGTTGGCAACACTGCTTCGCTGGCTTTTACAAATGGTGTGTGTTGTTGTGGCATCGAGTACTATGTCACATCCTGCTTAGCGATCTATCCAATCAGTAACCAGGCTGTTTTCAGGGGAGAAAAAAAGCCCTGCTCTTCTACAGGGATGAAAAAAGTCCAGACAAAAGCCCGCTCAAGACGGTTCATATTCAAATTAGGGGCGTTTTGGCGAGTGAGACCCGCCGGGTATTGGGTTGTAGTGGAACCCTTATATGCAGACTAAACAGCTGGAGGTATGATACGAATATGATGTTTAGTTCATATATCAGCAGTAGAGGTATTCTCAGAAATAACAGCCTCTTTTTTCAGCCGCAGGAACTTTCCCCAGGGTTTAGGAACCGTTTGAGGAACTAATTGCACTTTAAACTGCAGGAACAAGTTAACACCCCAAAGGGTTTGGTCACGGTTCTTACTTTCTGAAGAAATGACTGTAGATGACTGGTATTAAAAACGCTATTTTCTGATTGTTTCATGGTGCTCACGTTCTAAAATAGCAGAAATAGAAAAGCGGAGACTCTTAGTTTCTTCCTTTGCATTTCATTCATTTCAACCTCCAACCTGCATCAGTAAACACTATTTATTTACTACCTTTTTTTAAATCTTATATCATTGCAAACATAACATATTTGGGTGTTTGGTTGGAAACAAACAAGTAATTTAAAGACAATACCTTGGAATCTTTAGGAATTGTTATTGATATTTTCACAGGAATCTTTGACATTTAATCAATTAAACAATTAATAAAAAAATCCTAAAAACTAATCGAGAGATTAATCAATAATGAAGAAGTCACAGTTCTATAAAATGTAACCGTAATCAATCCAATATTTTTTCCAGTTTTCAGTTATTTCCGTCTGGACCAAAGTAAGTGTAAAATATAGTCATCAAACTTTCCTCAAAGTAATAATGAATCCCTGGATAACAATGAAACCAAAGATAAACGAGGTCATTGCTGAATAAACGAGGTCATTGCTGTGCCGGGAAATTCCAGAGGCGAGTTAAGTCACCAAAACAGTTTCAACAACATTTGGCACTTCCTGCCAAAACTTCATTCCACTCATACTGATGATAGCAGTGGAGCTGACGAGGCAGATAAATAAACTGGAACCAGTCAAACAAGGCCTCTCGTTTGCACTTTCACTCTCATGTTCCTTTTTTTTTTATATCAACAGTGTTCATGCAAATTCTTTAAAGTTTAGAAAATGTTAAAAAAAAAAAAAATCATTTTTTTTTTTTTTCATATATATCTTTATTGGGTTGTCAGGACATAATACATATTCAATCAGAAAAGGTACAATTCACCCATTTTTCCCCCTTTTAGAACAACCCCCCGCCCCCCGAACCAGAGAGTTACATTCACATAAAATAAGCAAAAAACAATAAATAGTAATGATAATGAGAAAATACAACTCTCTCCCCCTCAAAGAAAAACAGGAGGGGTGAACAGTAGCCAAATAAACAATAATAAAAAAAAAACTAAAACTAAAAATATACATATATCCGCATACACATACACATGTATACATACATACATATACATACACATAAAACCAAACAAATAATAATAATACTAAATAAAATAATGGTTAATTTTAATTAAATGTGTTTGTGTTTGTCAGGTGAACGGCGGCATCCCAACACAGCTGGAAAAAGAAGTCCTGCAGTACGACTACCGCGCTTCCTTCTTCGACATTTTTGTGAGTTCTTACTTAATCCACACTTTTTTATTTATTCATTACAGTATATGTATACATTTATGCTGTTTGTGTGTGTGTCATATGTCTCTATAATATATTTTTACTAATATGCATATAACATGCATGTACACTACTGGTCAAAAGTTTTAGAACACACCAACTTTTCCAGAATTTTATTGAAAATGATGCAGTTTAATGTCTCAGTGTACTCTGAAATTAATGCACATTTGCAACATTTAAAATTCTTTATTAAGCATGATAGTGTTTTGAAAGTAAAAAAAAGATTCAAAATCACATTTTATGTTGGACTAAAGGACTAAAAAATGACCAAAAAAAGACACAAAATGACTTACAAAGACATGAAAAGAATTCAAAAATGGACAAAATAGCCCAAGACTCCATAGAGTTAAGTTGTTTACCCATTTCTTGTTCCCTGAAAAAGGCCTACTTGTATAATTCTGAAATGTACATTATTTTTCAGTTTTGGTTAAGCTTACCTTTTTTTATTTACCTCTGGCAGTTCACCACTTACCTTTGTACCCTTTCAAGCTGTTCATTTGATTTGAACTGCTTGAATTTCAATAAAAAACGGGAAAAATTGGGGTGTTCTAAAACTTTTGACCAGTAGTGTATGTAGCTGTTATATGTTGTAGTGAGGTGGGCTCTGTTGTAAAACCATGTTTAATGGATTCCTTGTTTTTTCTTGTTCTTTTTCCTTCTCCATTTCCTTTGTGTTGTTTCTCCTCCTGTCATTGTTCCCTTTTTATATTCTTTCTCTCTTTCTTCATTCCTAAATGTTCCCGTCTTCCCTCCATCTTTCCTCCTTCAGCTCCTGGCTGTTTTCAGGTTCTCCGCTCTCATTCTGGCCTACGCCGTCTGTAAGCTCCGTCACTGGTGGGCCATCGCAGTAAGTTTTTCTCTTTTTACACTCTATTTATTTATTTTGACTGTATTTCTTTTTTCGTGCCAGCAGTGGGCGCTGTCAGATGGGAAAAAACATAGACTGTATATGAATAATGGACGTAGTCACTGTGGGGTCACCCATTGGTTTGTGGCCCGTTGGAAGCCTCGAGTTCAGCGTTATACTCGTCGCCATCTTGTTTCGGATACGGGAGCAGACCATATCTGGACTGTGGAGGAGGAGAGGGATCTGATCACTGACTACAGCCTCTCTACACCTCAACCTGACTGAGAGAAGCTGCTGCTAATTCATGTTAGCATTAACTGGAGCATTTGTTAGTTTTGGCTAGCAAAAAACAAAAACAAAATGTATGTTGCTTACCTCAGAAAAGTTTGTTAGTCCAACCAAACGCTGAACAAGACATTTTACTGAACAAAACGTTCAAATAAACGGGTTTGAAAGGGTCAAAGTTATGAGACCAAACCGCTAAACGTCCTCTTTTCTATCTATATAACGTTATATATAACTTTATTGACACGTTGCCATGGATACGCATTGTTCTGCTCCTCTCCTGGTGACGGCTCGCCTTGTTAGTGACCTGTCAATCAAAGGTAGCCCCGCCCCAAATCATACGATGATTCTTTATCTTCTATTTTCTTCTAAATGGGGCCATTATTAGAACTATTGACATCAAATTGTCTTGAAGAACATTTTTTACTAGTGATTGAGACCATAATGTTGTCCTGAAAAAATGTTCTGAGGTAATAAATCAAGTGAGAAGTTTTCTCATTTTGCACTGAAATGAATGGACAGATTTTTTTTGCAGCCAAACTTAGCGCCCCCTGCTGGAATTTTCGGTAGAATGCAGCTTAAGGCAATTCCTGGTTTGCCTCCCTGCTCAGACCTGGAGGTTGCCGCCTGTAAAAAACGTATACTTTAAGTTTAGTTTTTAAAGGTTTAGTAGAAATGAGACTGTCCTATAACTTATTTTTTAAGTTAAGTTCTGCCACCGATGGTTTAAAACAGATTTTATAATGTTTTACAAAGAAAGAAAACCACAAAATACCAGATAGGATTGGAATTAAATAATGAAATAATCCTGTGTAACAACAATACAGTAACAAACTGGGTTTAAAACATAATTGCACTAAAGATCAGAATAAGATAAACCTTTATTGATATCCAAAGAGGAGAATTCAGTTGCTGCAGCAGCACATGGAGGGAAATAATGACTGGTAAATGGAGAAAGTATGAATATCTATTCATAGCAAGAAGTATGTAGGAACTAAAATAAGCATATAAACAAAAATAGAAACCCTATAAGAGCAATTAGGGCATTAAGTTCTTCATATTTAGTAACATAAACACTTTATTATGTACAATTTGAATGCAACATTCTGCCATCAAGTCTACCTAATAAAGTCTCATTAAGTCTAGCTTTAACTTGATGCTGCAGCTTGTTGGCAATCAAACAACCTGTTATGTTCGACGTGTTCCTCTTTGCTAATGCGGTTTTTCTAATGTCGACATGTTTGTGTCTGTTTTATTTTTTTTATAATGCACTGATGTAGCAGCAGTTGAGTCATTTCAAGTTAAAACCCAGCAGACAGACGAACAAACCACCACGAGGTGTTGCGCCTGTCGTAGATTCTTCACGCCTCTTCTTCACTTCTTCCACTCCACCCTTTCTTTTTTACTGTCTTTTTAGTTCGGGGACAGGCGGTCTGTAGCTCAGCACTGTGTGTCAAGAGTTCTTATTCATATACAGTACAGGCCAAAAGTTTGGACACACCTTCTCATTCAATGCGTTTCCTTTATTTTCATGACTATTGACATTGTAAATTCATCAAAACTATTAATGAACACATGTAGAGTTATGTACTTAAAAAAAAAGTGTGAAATAACTGAAAACATGTCTTATATTCTAGTAAGCAAAGGGTGGTTACTTTGAAGAATCTAAAATACAAGACATGTTTTCAGTTATTTCACACTTTTTTGTTAAGTACATAATTCCACATGTGTTCATTCATAGTTTTGATGCCTTCAGTGAGAATCTACAATGTAAATAGTCATGAAAATAAAGAAAAACGCATTGAATGAGAAGGTGTGTCCAAACTTTTGGCCTGTACTGTATTTGTAAGAAAAACTAGTTAATAAATCAATTAAAATGATTAAAGCATAGAAGGGTGTACAGTTGGGATGTGCATTTCAAGCAAAAGTACTATTCGATAATCGTTGGGTACAAATCTATTTAATATTCGAATATTCAATAATAACACCCCCGCCGCCGGAAAGACAGAAAGAGATCCGCGATTTTTCGGAACTCTGTGTTTTTATTTTGACAGTGATGTAATTCACAGCACAACATTATAGAACTGTTACACTGTTTCATCCCATTAAACATTAAACACACAGGATTTTATTATTGAGTGCGCCGCCGCCTCCAAAGAGATTCTCTTCCACAGGACAGCGGGAATCATCCTGACACGTTAAAACACACTATGCAACATCGTCTTCACTGTCCACGCATAACAAAAGTTAACAAAAGCATGTGATATTTGCTAAAGGCACAGCCGAACGCAGGCCTACTGTACAGTAATTACAATACAAAAGGTGCTGTGTGGGAATTAAATAAACGGCCCCGCCCCAAACCATACGATTCTTTATCTTCTATTTTCTTCTAAATGGAGCCATTATTTACACTATTGACAACAAATTGTCTTGAAGAAGATTTTTTACTAGCGATTGAGACCATAATGTTGTCCTAAAAAAATGTTCTGAGGTAATAAATCAAGTGAGAAGTTTTCTCATTTTGCATTGAAATGAATGGACAAAAATGCTTTTGCAGCCAAACTTAGCACCCCCTGCTGGAACTTGGGGTAGAATGCAGCTTAAGGCAGCTTTGTTATCCTTAAGCCACTTTGTAACTAATCTGGCAGTCTGCTTCGGGTCATTGTCCATTTGAAAGACCCATTTGCACCAAAGCTTTAACTTCCTGGCTGATGTCTTGAGATGTTGCTTCAATATTTCCACATAATGTTCTTTCTTCATGATGCAATCTATTTTGTGAAGTGCACCAGTCCCTCCTGCAGCAAAACAACCCCACAACATGATGCTGCCACCCCCATGTTTCACAGCTGGGTTGGTGTTCTCAGGCTTGCAAGCTTCCCCCTTTTTCCTCCAAACATAACGATGGTCATTATTGCCAAACATTTTGATTTTAGTTTCGTCAGACCACAGGACATGTCTCCAAAAATTAAGGTCTTTGTCCCTGTGTGCATTTGCAAACTGTAGTCTGGCTTTTTTATGTTTCTTTTGGAGTAATGGCTTCTTCCTGGCAGAGTGGCCTTTCAGCCCATGTTGGTACAGTCCTCGTTTCACTCTGGATAATGACACACTCTTACCAGCTTCAGCCAGCATCTTCACAAGGTCTTTTGCTTTTGTTCTTGGGTTGATATGCACATTTTGGACCAAAGCACGTTCACCTCTGGGACACAGAGCCCGTCTCCTTCCTGAGCGCTATGATGGCTGGACATTCCCATGGTGTTTATACTTGGGTATAATTATTTGAACAGATGAATGTGGCACCTTCAGGCATCTGGAAATTGTACCCAAGGGTGAACCAGACTTGTGCAAGTCCACAATTCTCTTCCTGATATCTTGGCTCTAATTAACTCAAATGTTGTCAATAAACCAATCAGAAGCTTCCAAAGACATGACAGCATCATCTGGGCTTTCCCAAATTGTTTCAAGGCATAATAATGTTAGTGTGTGTAAACTTCTGACTTTGAAGAAAGTCATAAAAAATTGTCTTAAAAATCCTTCTCTCATTATTCTGGCATTTAGCAAATAGAAATAATTTTGGTAATCCTAACGGACCTAAAACAGGAAAAGTGATTCTCTGATTTCATGTCAGACGGTGAAAAAAAAAACACGTGTCTTTTTATATGGTGTATGTAATCTCTCCATCGTGCCTTCTCCTCCGTTTGTTTCTTCTTCCACAGCTTGGCATCTAGCCGACACACTGTATCATCAAATGCTACGCTAACCCCATGCGGAAGGCATCAGCCATACAACATTTTTTTTTCCAGATATGATGAACTATTCGATTTTTTTA